>NW_015090810.1:1687066-1916321 GCF_001431845.1 Calidris pugnax
CCCCCCAAAAAAAAAAGAAAAAACCACAACCAAAACTGAGTGTCCCTATAATAACCTTTCATTTCTGGTCAAAATAATTTTCTTTGAAATTGTCAACTCTCACCAATACTCACAATTTCACAGCTTAATCTGATCAACGCCTTTTAAAAGAAGTGATAATTATTTGGGGCTAGTTTCCCAGAATGAATATGGTTTAAGATACCACATATCTTCCTCTCCTGTTCCCTCCTCCCACAGTAATCCTGAGCCCACTGGCTACTCCAGAGGGTACAGCACAACTCCTTTTTGTATAAAAGGGACAAAAATCACTGTAAGAGTCCTGTAAAAACTGATAGGCACTTTGAAGGCATCGCTGCTTTGTGTCTCCAATAAAGGAAAGGTTAAACTGCTTGTTTTTATTAGAAATCAGAGAGAGTGCAAAAGAGAAAAACATTGCAAACCAGGCTTCATTGCCTGCTTACAAAACTGATCGTTTCATTTCACGAGTACTTTGGAGTGCCTCAGATAAACTTTAACATTTCATGCATGTGCTTTGCTTCAAAGTCATTACCTTAAACAGTTTGATTAGACACTATTCTCGTTGGTGGAAATAAATAAATAAACATGTTTGAAAAAAATGCTATTCATAAATATTTCTTTGAAGTGAGCCAAGTACAAAATGGAAGTCAGGTTTTTCAGTCTAAAGGGACAGAGATGAAGAGAATTCTCTCACCTCAGACATGACACACATGGTAAGCTAAGTAAAAGATAAAAACAAGATAAGGTTTGAAACATTGCACAACACAAAAGAGAGAATTTAAGAAAACAGATTGTATTGTATAGGAAAAGTTACACGATGACTCATAATGACATGAAGTACTTCAGAAAAATTAATGCAAAGATAGTTAGCCTGCAAATCTACTTAATCCTCCTGTATGCATTAAGCCTGTAGAAAAGGAATCACTGCTACAAAAAGGAGGGTAAACTTTAATCTATACCTATACTGTTCTTGGTAGCTATTTTGAGATCCTTAATTATTACCAGTTCAGGTGATATTCTGGGGATGTGCAGTAGTTTTATGTTACAGGATAGTAAGCATTTTAACCAATATAATTTGATCTCATTTTATTTTTGCAAATTATCCTCCAACAGATATTGACTTCTTTGCAGTTATTGAGTATAACTTTTTAAACATGTTAGGCAAATAAGATTTCAATCTTGCAAACAGTACAAACCACTCATTTCAACAGTACTTGTAATAATATGGGTAGAATGAATAAATCTAGGTTTCTACAGGTATCTATTTATTATATTTAGGCAGGCATCACAGGCCAGTGCACATCTTTTCCTTCACCTCAAGCTGGTGTCATTGCTAAAAGTGAATACATCTTTCCCCTCACTGTAAAGGAAACTGAAGAGAAACAGCTGCCATGGAGATATTACATAGTAGATGGCAAAACTAATTGGAGATTATCCAAACCTAAGTAACCACCTACCTAAATCAGAGTATTATTTCTCAGGTAAACTGAAGAGTAAGCACTTGGATCACAGAGTAAAACTCCTGTTCTCATCTGGAGTTAGCTTAAAGTCAGCAAAACTTTCTGGCAGAAATATTCTAGAAAAACAAACAATATGAAAGTGATTCCAAGTAATAAAAACAGTCTAAATTATTTTCACCAGCTTTAAACTTCATTTATACAGGACATTCAAATCTCAGTCAAACGTATTTTTAATCAGTAAGATTAAAAATTGGATTGAAAGTGGGAACAGAAGGATGAAAAGAAAAAATTATTCCATTTTTAGCTTCCTAGTACAAGGAATTATGTTTCTAATTTAAATACAAGGTCTTGATAATGTGGGGACAGAGGTCAGTATTACAATGTCAACATTTGCAAATAGTTATCTTTAAACAGGGATACAACGTTTCCATCCAATCTTGGCCTAGGAAATAACTATGTAACTAGTGGTGTTGCCAATGTAGGGCATTATTTTCTAAGTATAGTAGTGATTACTGAGAATTTTAGGGTGGGGGATTTTTGTTGGTCTGCTTGAAAACATTAATGCTGCTTTTTCATATATTACATATAAACAAATATTTGATGTACTTCATAGTTTACATATATGAACTCAAGATCTATAGCTGAGAACTGCATTGGCAAAGAGCAAAAGACAGGGCCCTTTCCAGCATGGTTTCATCTCACAGTTTCAATATAAGTACCCATGCTTCCACCCAGTCTCAAAAAAAAAGCAGTGGACTCATTTGGCAAGTGATGTTAATTGCATTCCCTTTGAGTTCAGGAACTTGGAGAGCATTTCTGTGTCTTAAATTAAGCCTCCTCACCAGGGACCAACTTCAGAAATGGATTGAAGACGTTAGAATGATATAAATGGGTACCTTATTCTGACTCATTAATATGCATATTGCACTAATCTAAACTCCCTTTATACTCTCTTTAGATTTCCCCAGGCAATCCTACACTTTTTCCCTCTCATTTTCATAAATTTATCAATATGTTACATCCCACTGTTTAACTTGGTCCAGTGTATTAGTATGAAAAAGAGTGAAAATGTGTTTCATTTCTAAGCTGAAAAGTAGAAGAGTAGGTAAAGGGACACAAAGGAACCAAAAAAGCAATAAGAAAATGGTATAATTACATTATGGCTCATCCAGTTGAATTTGCACTAGTTTTTTAGTGTATTAGTAACTTCCGTATGTATTCTTTTAAATGTTAGTAATTGGAATGGATGAAATTATGCTTAAAGGCCTCTAAATGAACAAAAAGACAGTAACTGAATTTGTAAGTCATATTAATGCATTAATACAGTTATAAAATTTCAAACCCATTGTATTTCAGCAAAATAGCCTGTTATTGATTACCTCAGCATACATTAATATAATCTCTGACTTGAACTCTCTCTGTTTTCTGAAAGGCATAGTGATTATCTACATAATATTAGACTTTGCAAAATGCTATCTACTATCTGGTTGCTCTTGAGAAAGAAATTGCAGACTGTCTACAGGGAAGGGCTGAACACACCCGCAAAATGTTTGTAAAAATGTGAACTGAATCTGGTACTCTTTTGCTGCTGATATAAAAGTTGCTAAAATTGTACTTTAGGGTAGCAGGAAGATAGGTAAATTCAGAGAAGTGAAAGCTATTGGGAATTTTTAAAGGCATGGCAATCTTGAGACACATAGATGGAGGCTGAGAAAGTATTCAGAAAATTTTTACTATGTTCTTGCCCTCTTCTTATTACTTTGTCTTCGGCCACCATTTATGGCTGCTGTCAGAGATGAAATACCAAAGAAAATGAGTCGTTAGTCTGACTCACCAGACTAACCTCACCATAACTCTCTTACAGGTTATGCAACTTTGCATCTTTCAAATTGCATACATCATTATACCCACGTTCTCTTTAAACAAATAGAAAATAGGGGAGAAAGGGATAGAGAAGGAGATGCTGAAAATTCTAAATTCCATGAATGCTGGCTAGTATTATAATTTGAGTAAGTGTGAGCTAATTTATAGAATGAAAATGAAAACCAAGTAACATATTACATTTTTTAACTGGTTCGAGCATGAAAGTGCTATATATAACCCTGACTCTAAAACCTGGAGAGACGTCCAAATGTGGTACATATAATATATTTGGGCAACACATATATCATATACATGTGTTAGCATATATGGAGGACATATAAGCATGTACGTGTGTAATGGGTTGAGGTCAATAGCTTGAATATAGACAGAAAAGAATTTTGGGAACTGGCTTTGTAATTTCTTGCTTATGAAAAATTAACAAATATTTGCCCGTTCTCCCTGCAAATTCTCTTCTCAGCTTTCACAAAGTTTTCAACCAATTCCTTTTTGGTCAGAAAAGTGGACCCATAATTGACTTAAAATGAACTATTAGAAAGGGAGTAATTGTCCTGACAAAACAGAAAGCATGTCCTTCTAATGATTTTTGTTTTCCTTTTTTGAAGATACTTTTGAAACTATAGCCCCAAATGTCTCATTGCCAAGACAAGAGACACACGGTCAATTTGGCTAAGAATTACTTCTTTGAAACATTTAGTTATTGTATGGGTCTCTAATGAAACTCAACATTCTGTTCCTGCCTGAAAACATCTGTTCTCTGGATGGAAAAAAAATATTGAAAACCTTTTATATATCTCTTAAATAAAGGATTCTGCCCTGCTAAATTACCTTTGAATGTATTGTAGCCAAAAGAGGCTGTTGAACTTGTGCATTAATGGATTTATAGACCTTGCCAGGATCATAAAGATGAAGAGAAATCCCTCAATTGTTTTATGTATGTTTCTTGTTGCCCTTCATGAACAAAGTTATTATGAGACAGTTCACAAACTCTTGACCATACTTGTGCTTGCAATCATTTTTATAGGGCATCAATACCTTCCAAAAATTTCACATCATTTAGAAATTACACTGAACTTCCTGAATAAGTCAAGCTCAATCTTAAAGCTTATCAATAATGAAGAATGAGATCTTAAAAAAAAAAAAAAAGTTATTGCAAGAAAAGGGAATTTGTAATAGTTTGCTTTTGTCTTCAAAATCATTAACACAATGAGTTAAAAATGCTTTGCAATGGATAAATAGAAAAGGAAGCATGATTTCTATGAGAAAAAGATTTAGAAAAGGTTCCTAATTTTTCCACTGTTATTCTGCTGAAAAAAGCATTAGTTTTCTTCAATGCTTTCTAACAGAGTTGCAGTATTATCCCTTTAAAGTTAATTTCCATTGAACTCTTGCTTTCACCTGCAAAAATGACATTGAAAATATAAAAGCCAAATGTTCAGCAGGAAAGTGAATCAGTCACTGTTTCCTACCTTTCTCTGTAGTCATTCAGGAGAGGAATTGCAGGCTGAAAGTTATCCCACATTATACACTGAACTGGGTTGGTCTCATGGCTATTGCCACAATAGAGCCCTCTATCACCAAGCCAGAGTGAAAGGTATTCACAAAAGATGATACAACTCACCTGTGGGCCCTACTGCCCCTTGAGGGGCCTCTCTCTCTTTCCAGTGCCTATAAACTATAGCCATAGGGCAACCAGGCTACTAGCTTGGACCTCTTCATGCAGCACCTAAAGAGAAGTGGGAGGAACACAGGGTGAGAACAGTGTCACATGAAAGCAAAAGCTGCCTGTATCCCCAGGCTATTAGTTCTCCCCGCCTCCAAAAAAACAACAACCCAAAAAACAAAACAGCTTTTGTTTTGGGCAAAGACCAGACTGAGAAGTTAAAACTGCTGGGAACGGCTATAGCAATTAGCCGTGTCACCTACCCTCTCAGGACACAAATGCAGCAATCTTAAATTACTCTGTTGAAAATTGATGGGGCATTTTATGGAAGCAGAAAACAATTCATCTAAGTCAAAATTTGCATTAAGGTTCCAGGACAGGTTTTTTTCCTCCCAAATGCCTTTATCTCTCCGCTTAACTTTATGACATAACCTGTGTGTACTTCCATTATTTGACAAAAGGCAAGTTTTTTAAAGGTCCAAAGAGGACACCTGTTGACTCTCAATGCAAATCGGTCACTTCTTATTATTTCCCACCAGATCCATAAATGTCCTTACTTGTTCCGTACTTTAAAGAATATAGGGTTCCCTAGGCATTGGGTCATTAATGAAAGTGTTCTCTTTTCTTGCCCTAGATAAGGGGTCTTAGATAGTTAACGTGGACATTTCTAAGAAACATCATTAAATATTCAACATGATTTATTAAAAACAGCCAGAAGCAAAATAATCTTTCAGATGCAAAAAAAAAAGCCCAACTTTTAACATGTGTAAGAATGACTAAATTAAACCTGTTTACCTTTGCAAGTCTAAGATTCTGTTTTTCATTATTATTTTACATTTCAATACCACTTCCTCCACAGCCCGGTAAGCACAAATTATCTGCAGCCTCAGTTCCTCTCCTCCCAAGCAGGCAAAGGACCATAGATTTCTGCAGTGATTTGACTTTTTCCAAAACAAACATTACATTTTTAATTGGTTTTGGGGCAAAACCAATTCACAGCTGCCAATGCTCAGTTAGAATACTGTAGAGCTGATACCGCACGAGCATTATCATTTCTCCTTCCAGCAACTTAAAGGCTGCAGCTGATTTGCACATACCTTTTCTGTCCAGTCTTCTCCCCACCCTTTTTTCCTATTTTTTTTTTCTTTTGTTCCTGTGGATCAGTAGTCAAATGTTCAGACAATTAGCAAGTACTGAGAATTGGATGATTTTCCAGTCTTACAACCCAGCAGTTCCCAACAGCAAGTAAGAGGACAGGTGCCTCTAATGCCATTAGATTACTGCACATAATGCTGTGTCTCTTTGCATATTTCAATCCATGCTGCAACCCAGAAAAGAAATGATTAAGAGTAAGCAATCTAACAGGATTCAAGAGTTTAGGAAGTGCTTCCTTCTACTTAAAATTTATTATTGTAATTGGTCAATTAATAATGTCTCTAAATTTTGCAAAGTTCAAGGTTCTACATACAAAGCTAAGACTCAAGAGAATCTACACTGAAACACTGCTGAATCTTGTTTTAAAGATACAGCTCAGGTGTAAGTCTGGGTCTTATCTTTTCTAATAAAAACATGGCCTACATTTGCTTAAGAAAATGAATAGCAATCATGAGTCAGATCAAAAAAGCTATTTTCCATACCATGCACACGTAGATCAGAATAAGGATCTCAAACTTGGAATCCACTGCAATGAGTAACACAGTTCACTGTGATCTCAGATGTCATATAAGATTGTCAAATTGATTATAGTAATAATAGTCAGGTTTGTTGTAGAATGAAGAAGCACCCTAGGAGATGGTATAACTTGCCAGAAATTCTCTTGCATTATTCCCAAATGATATATAAGCTGCTAAGTGGAGTAGTTTATTAAATATTTTTTAAAAACTGCTGCCAGTGTGAAGCTATAAACTGAAAACTGAATTGTAAATATTTAGTATGCCTGAGACTAGTGCAAAAGAGACACGGTAAAAATAAATATTGTTTGATTACTATAATTATAGCATTGGTGTCAGACTGGATATTAGTACAACATTTAACCTGAAATCCTACTCTTCTTTTGTCTACAAGACATTCAAACAATCTAAGAACTTTTTCTTTTTGGTTTCTCATAATAAATCTCTTCCAAAACCTCCTAGAAATCAGTGTTTATTTTACAGCTAGTCAAAATATACTATGCAGTGTAAATGTATCTCTTAGCTTCTGTTTGCATATGATTAATAAATAATTTCTGACTTCTGTGGATACATAAGTAAAAATATTCCAAGAATTTTATTAATATAAATACCATATTTTGATTGTCCATGAAATATCAGCTTTGATAGTTCAGTATTGACTGATTTTGGTCCTATGACATTGTTTTTCTCCTTTCTTGAATTTTTAAAATATTTGGAAGTAGGACAATGTGGACTGATTTAAACCTAGACATGCAAGCACATCTTAAAAATAGTTTCTTATTAGGTTACTCTTTGTTCCAGGCTTCTTTTCACTTTGAAATCCTCAAACTCTTAATACTTTTAAAGTAACTTAGAAAAAAATACCCCAAACATTCGCAATTTTTCCTTGCAAAAATGTTTGTGAAGCACTTCCCTTCACTTGATTAGCTCTTCCTTAAACAAAATGTCCTCTTTTGGAGTCTGAGCATTTCTCCCAGCATCACCTGCCTCATGTAGGCAGAGGCTCTTCAGACTTCCCTGCCACAAACTCACAGGTTGCACGGGAGAGAAGATAGCCATATTGCTTATCCTTGTTGCTGTGGCAACCAGGGTCAGCTGACTTGGTTGTTTACCCCTTGGAGGGGTCGCATCTGTGGGGAGAGGTGGGCAGGTCAGGTGACCCAAACTGACCAATAGGGTGTTCCATCCAACTGCCATGTTCAGTACAAAAGACGAGGGATCAGAGGGGCTCACTTGCTTTTTGTTTGATGGCTTGTTTTCAGTGTGTGGGCTTCTTCAGTGGTTAATATTTGAGGAGGACCCTGTCAATTCATCTGCCTTTGATCCCAATCCATGTGTTCTTGAAGGTGGATCTGGAATCCAGTTCTTTTTTGTCACTGAGGCCAGTCTGGATCTTCCCCAGTGTCTGCTAGTGACATCTGTCTGGGAGCTTGATATAGTATTGTGTGTATTTGTATATATTGTATCTAATTTATTTCCTTTTTTATTTTATTACTAATATTTCGTTTGTTTAATTTTTTTCGAAACTCATAGCTCTCTCTACTTATCTTCTTCCTCTTCTTGGAGCAAGAGGTGGGGGAAAGCACCTGTTGACCAACCAAGCCCAAATTGTGATACAGGCAAAACCAAATTTTGCTGACTCAAGGAGACTGATAATTTGCTTTTGCCTTTTCCACCCACTGCCAACAGCAGCCATTATTTCTCCCCTCTGCCCATGCCTTTCCCATCCAAACATGTTAACTATTTCCTTAGCAGTAGGAGCCATTCTGTGTTTGTCTTATGAAGTGAGCTGTATATCCATTTATCTGAGCCACCCTGTGCAGGTGTCTTATCTTTCTCTATGCATGTACATTACATAAACCTTTAGAGATAGTTGATGTTGTGGAGACAATTAAGCTCTGCAGCACACCTCAGCATCCTGTTTCTTGGTTATCTACATATCAATACTCATTGAAGAGCAGCTTGACTTCTAGCTTCGTGTTCAGGTTTCTTCCTTACAGAAATCAAAACATAGGCAAAGGAGAAGGTACATGACTGCATTTTATCCCAGCAAGAATTTGGAAGGTGGTCAGTGGAACATACTATTGCACAGGCAATTGCAGACAGATTGTTTAAAAACAAAAAACCTCCAATACCCCAACCCCTCCCCTCCCCAGTCCCATCCCCCCTCTCAAAGTCTAAACCCACTACTTTGGATCTTTTGCATAGGATGATATTCAGGTGGCGAATTAATTTTCCAACAAGTTGGTCAGTGACTGTCCAGATGGTGATGGGAGTCCATTTTAAGGGTCCTTAGTCAGACAGGGAGGGACTTTCCTAACTGTTGGTTCTAGTAAATTTTTCAGCTTTCCTGTGTACTATTTGGTCAATTCTACAGCAGAAACCGTCTAGGGAAGTCTCTGCAACAGCTATATCCTCTACCCAGGAGGTTAATCAGCATATTTAAGTGTATAAATAATGCCTGTCAATTGGCCTGTGGACAGCAGGAGATGCCTGGGGGATTCTACAGGACTGTCTGAAATTCCTACCTGAAGTGCTGCTGTAACAATTAGTCACAACTCCTGCATGAAGCCAGCCAGACATTTAATAAGCCACCTTGTCTCAAGCCTGTATGGAGACTAGCTGGAGAGCACCTGGACCACCCAGGGAAGTGATGAAAACCTGTGCTGTGTATGCATGTGAGTACAGCCCTGAGAGTCAGCTATACTGCAATTGTTACTTCCAATATGTTACCATTATAACAAACTCCATAGACTTTTCCACAATATACAGATTTGAGGCACAGATTCACTTCCAGTCCCTAAATGACCATTGCTCTTTATTTAGAAATTTCAGTCCATTGAGCATAAATGTCTCACTTAGATGGGATGAACCAGTATGCATTTGACCATCTTTGACCTATGAATATAAGACCTAAGGTTTATAAGTTAAAGAAGCGAAATGAGGTCTGTTCCTTGTAAGGAGTCTGAGTTGGTGAATTATTTGGGGAATACTAGAAATGAAGCAAAATTTGTTTGCTCTGGAAATTTTCAGAAATTGTTCTGCCCTTTTACTCCGTTTCTCAACATTTCCCCGTTTGCTGTTTTTGAGAGTGTGAGGATAAATAAACCTCAAATGTGAAGGCAGTTGATGTCTATACTTTACAAAAGGGCAAAAGAAGAATACTTCAAGATGTGTCCTTATTAGGTTGACTTTGAACAGCCCTAGGCACTCACTAGCTCCTGATGAAACTGTCAGGCTTTTTCAAAATATAGGTTACTTGTATAGGTGCCAGTGCAGAAAATGAAAAAAAAAAATCTCTGAATCCTTAACACACTAACTTTTAATTTGCCAGCTCTATTTCAGTTTGCCCTCATTAATTTGATTTCTCTTAATCTCTGTGAAACCTTTTTGACGTAAGAAGGCATTTCTCAGCTTATTTCTACATCAAGCAATTTTATTATTATTAATTTACTATTATTAATTTATTAATTATCATTAATTTTATTATTAATTACATAAATCCAGATAACTATTTATGATCAAAGTTGAATGATCTTGTGTACCAACTCCTGGTAGTTGATACAGAGCCAATTAATATTAAGATTAAATAGAAGATAGAATTTTGAAGGCTTCCATGAGAAACCCTTCTATTTCATATGAATTTTTTTTTAAATTTTGGAATTCTTCTACCAGGTAAATTAGCTCATCCAAATACAATGAGTCAAATAACTACTTCTTTTTTTCTTTTAAGATAAAGGGTAATTTCTTAAAATAAGATGCGTTTATTGCACACTTGAATGACTACATAATAGATCGACCTGTAGACCTACAAAAATTGTCCACATACTACTGCAAACATGTCCTTAAATCGATAATTGAAATTTTTTGCACCAATACTGTGAGCTGAAAATAGTGATGTGTTGTGCAACAGAGTAAATAATAAGTCACAAAGTGCTTTATCCTCACAAGCAAGGGTTAGGAAAAAAAGTAGGAGATGCAACATGAGCTGGAGTCTAGCACCCTTCAAAAACCACCAGTTTTTCTAAAGGGACACGCCACTGATTGAATATTTTTGAGGTAGGGGATGGGAAATGGCAAGTTCAGCCATTGACTCACTTGGTAACTTTGAACAGTGCACGTTGAAGTGGCTGCGTGACCTTCCCCCTCTGAAGTTCATATTTTCAGTTTAGACATGAAGCATTCAATATTTGCTGAGCCTGGGAATGTCTTCAAGCTGAGAAACTTAAGAGACATCTAGCAAGCTCTGTTCTGGAATACCTCATAAACTAGGTGCAGAGACTTTGACCTAAGAGACAGGAATCATATGTTTGAAAGCCTGGTGTAGTGTTAGGCAGAGAAAAAAGGGCATGCCACATCACTCATGCATGAGAAAGGAAATATTGCCATCCTCATTAACTTTCAAAAATAAAAGTGAGCTGGCTTAAACATCCACTGGTGAATAAGGAGAGATCGGCTGTGTCTGGGCTCTTCCATACCTATGCCCAACGGCACAATCTTGCACTGGGTACCCAGAGCCCCTGCAGTGCCACCAGGAAGAGTTAAATTTATCTGAATGTGATTCAGGATGGCTAGACAGCCAAATGGAAGCCTGCTAGAGCCAAGCTACAGAGGCATACTAAGAAGCAAGACATGCCTTACAAATCCAGCTGCTCTACAGCATTCAGGTACTTTATGCAGGCTACTGAAAGGCGCATCCCTCCCTGTGCGATTCAATACACAGGTCCTTTCCTTGGCAAATATGTCCAGCCTACACCTTTCTGCTGTTCAAGGGCAGAGGTATAAAGGTGTAGGGGAGGAGAAGAGGTAAAGAAAAGGATAACTTTGTGTTGTAGCTGTTCAGTCAAGATCCGACTGGCTGAGCGGGATAGAGAGAAGGAAGGGACAAAATTCTATCTACTGTTTAAAGAAGTGGTAGGAGTCGAAGATGTGAATGACAAGCTCTATTCAAAGAATAGCTTCTGTGCTTCCCAAGAAGTAGTTAACAGGTAAAAAAAGAAACAGTTCTTGAGGAATGAAAAAATACTGTCCACCAGACAGCTTTGGGCAGACATATGTCCCTATATCTCAGTTTACAAATTGCAAGTTTACCTCTGTCTTCATCAAACACTGTAATCCTTAAAATTGAAAAAAAAATGCATGGTTGTTAATTACCTAATTTACACATTAAAGGATTATTAAACAAAGTATTCCTGAAAATGTTGGGAGTAATAGTTAGAAGCTTTTCAGATATGTTTATATAGAATTATATAGTCCTTGGATGTTTTCAAACTAGTATTAATGCAACACCCCTTTTCAGTTCTGTCCTTCAAACCATACCCTAAATGTAGAGACCCCACATCTTTGTATAAACACACAAAACATGGCACTTATTACAATAAACAGCCTCAGGAAAACCACTGTTTTGCCCCAATTCAAGCCTGGAAAAATCATCAAATGTAACAGCTGCATGGTGTGCAGAATAAAGACCATACAGTAGACATGGATACAAATCATTTCCAGATAACTTTTTATGATATGCCTCTAAGCAGTGTTTGTGGCTGAATTTGTAATTAGTGTACTGAACAGATGGAGTTATCTGAAATAACGAAGTGCCCGTAAAATGACTCGTGCCACCTAGTGCTTGCACGCTGGAATATAATTTGCTCACCAGACCTTTGCCTCCGTGGAGGATGCCCCCCAGGAACAGAGGAGAGAAGGATGTTTTATAGCCCTGGTCTCTATTAAGAGCCATGCTCAAGGAAGCAACTGCTTCATCATTCAACTTTAAATGACAAAGTGTTTGATAATCATAATGGCAAGCACTCAGAAGCAAAACAAATTTAAATGTTTCCCAGGAAGGCTCAAAAAGGTTTGACAGCTGTGAACGTTCTCACAGCAAGAATTAAAATATCCACGCCTTTTGTTCGGTTTCTCAGCAATAACTACAAACACTTTTGGTGTCTGTGGATAGTATTTCAAAGAAGCAGCTAAGCAGTAAGTAAGGAGACACTGGGACAAGGGCTGCAGTAAGTGAAATGCCTACATCTACAGGTTTTGTCTCAGAAATGTTGTTTGGGTTTTTTTTTATTTTTTAAATAAAAATCACTGCAGGTCAGCTTCAAATCCCATTCAGAGCGTGACAAATACTGGATGGGCTTTGAATAGATTGTGAAACTTCTGCCCACTAGCTGTGTTCTGTCTCATATTCCGGGTTGTCAAGAGGGTTGGAAATGTGGTAAAGACAGCACAGTACAGCTGAATAGCTGGAAACAGACACATGCACACACAAAATTGAGAGAGGGAGGGGAAGAGGAAGAGAGAGACGCAGGAGGAGAGGGATGGAGGGAGGGAGTGTCAATATGTGCCCTTTTTCTCAGGCTTGAAACAGATACATAAAATAATGAAAGTTTCCTAGCAGAAAATAAGAGCAATTAGCAAAAGAAAAATAAAAAATGTTTTTCTAAGAAAAATGTCATAACAGATGGCAAACTGTGTGTGCTATAGTTTGTTCAAAAGTAAAAAAAAAGTAAGTATGATTAAATAGACAGGATAAAAGAAGAAAAGAAACAACTATTAGCAGAAAAAGATAATTAGGATACTTAAGGTGCAGAAAAATATAAAATGAATAGAAAGATCAAGTTTATTGAGAGTAAATCCAATTCAAATGGAGCCCTTTGCAGCAATTGTAGAGGAGCTAGCTTCTCAGCAAGGGAACGACAATATACTATAAGTATTTTATATACATTGTTATTATGTAAAGTAATTGCTGAACACTTTTTAGTTTTTCCACATGAAATACAGGATACATAGGAAGAGGTGCTTAAAACACATTAAAGGAATTTAGGTGGCACAATTTTTTTTCCAAGACACATTAAGCAATGCAGATTGAAGATCTGTTTAAAACTGCGGTCCATTATTGCTTTGATAAATAATAAATCAACAATTTACCAAAGACTTCAGCATGCACAAAACTAACGCACGCTTGGACCATCTGAGGTGTGACTCTATGTGCTTGAATTTTGAGACATATGTTTACATGCCAAAAAAATATACTCTCTGTAACTGAAAAGAAGCAAATGCAAAAGTTATGTAAAAGCTTAGAAGGATCCAGAAAAAAGGTTGGACCTTGGAGAGATCATTAGAACACTTAGAAAAAAATAAGTTCAAAGAACCATATCTCAGTTTTCAACCTCTTACCAAAAGGGATAAGAAATACCATCTCCTTATGAGTAGCCTGCTTCACATTTTTGTACTCGGGATTTGTTAGAACTTACTCCTCCATGGTGCATGACAATGGTCACTGACAGCAGAAGCACAATGGCTTGGCCGCATTAATCTGGTATGGCAGCGACTGTGGCCTTTGCATCCCTCTGCAGGGACCAAGGCTAGGTGGCAGCCCCAGCCCTGCTCTAATCTTGTGCAACTATCTCAGCTTGACTTTTGAAGAAGAGCAGGCACTGTATAAAGATACAGAGAGGAATCTACATCACCTCTGGACTGATCCAAGAGATCGATTTAGAGAGAGCACAGCTTGCAGAATCTAAGCAGAATATTTGTAGGCACCGATCCTCTGTTGAAACTGTATTTTAAAGTGATTTAAGTTTTTATGCTTGCTGAAATACACTATGTTCTTCCTGGGACAGTGAAAAACAGAATCTTTAGCTTTGGTCTATTCAGGTACCACTTAGTATTTTTTGGAGTTGTTTGGTTTTTTTTCTTGTTATTATTACTCAAGATACAATTTTTAAAGAAGCAATATGCAAAAGAGGAAAGGGTCATACAGAGTAAATTAAAAATATTTATTGTATTCACAGATGGCACAATGAAAGTACCTCCACTTATAGAGTACATAAAAAAGAAATATTAAGATCTCCCTCTTAGGAAATATTTTTATTGCTAGTAATTTTTACATAGATGGGACTAGAGTGGCACAACCAGGTTTTAATCTGAATCTCTTTACACATTTTTTAACAGTGTGTCATAATATAAGTATTAAGAACATGAAAAGTTTTTCTTCTTGATTGAAACCTATGAGCCTTCACCTCCCCCAAGCCTATATTTAAAAACCTGACGCGTTAGTTATGAATATGTTCAAATTAATTTCTTTTTTTTGGGAAAAAAGAGCCACCTGCTGATGATGACACATCAGAATACAGGAAAAATAAGAGATTTTAAAGAATGAAATGGTAATGTCAATGATTAAATGGCAGATACGTGCACACAGAACAGAGCAAAAAGACAGCAGTCCCTGCAGTATCTGATTTAACCTGATCAGCTCTAACTATTTCTCACTCAAGTACAACCTCTGTGTAGATGTGTTTGGCGAAAAACAGGGGTTTTCAACAAAGGTGGGGAAAAGGAAATAGATTGAGTCTAGAGAAGCAAATGGTTATTCGGGAGCCAGTGGGTGTAGGTGCAAGTTACTGCTTTTGTTAGGAAAGAGTCATCTCTATGGTGTGATTGCCCACCTCCAGTCATCTGTTCCACTCTGTCAAAACAACACCTTGAGCTTGAGACAGTGTCCTACTAAAAACTATTTGTTTGTAGCAAATGGTCTTGATTTTGATGAGCAAGTGTTGTGTATTATTGAGGAAGTTCTCTGATAATTCCCATCTCTGACAATTGCCAGGATCAAGAGAACAGCTAGAGTTTGAAATGAGTTTTTTCATCAGGGGCTCATAGCCTACACAGTCACAGCCTGTTTCTTGACAGCTGATGAGAATCAAAAGTTCTGATTTTCAGCACAATTACCTGTATCTTAGTTACAGGGTTATTTGGCATTCACAGGGGTAATGAGTTAAACAATTTCTCACAGATATCATTAAAACTCACATTACTATGCAGAAAGCATAATTTGATTGACACTGCCAAAATTTATGTTTTACAGCACTAGTTACTCTGTTCTGTGCTGCACCTACATCAAACAACATCTTTAATGGCTCATAAATTACAAATGGTGAAAAAAATAATGAAGTCAAAGCAGGAAACACAGTTAAAAAGAGCACTACATTGGCAAAGAGCAGTTGATAACAGGATGTTAACTACATCTCCAGACAGAAGGCTTCAGGGATCAAAAAAAGACATGGCACTGGTATCCATTCATGTATTTTAAAGATTTTTTTATTATACACTGAATATTCAATTTTTTTAAATTCTTGCCATTTTAAAGCAATATCAAAAATCATCTAACATTTTAAAAAATAACAACAGTAACCATCAACTTGCTTCAAGAAAGCAGGCAGAATTAATGTGAAAATCGGTTCTATTTTACCTAAAACCGGGACAGTTTTTCAGGGTAAACCCCACAAATTTGCATCCATGAGTCACATTGATTATAATAATCTTGGTAGGTTAATTGGACTTTAATTTTGGTTTTCTTTTTCATGCTGTTATCTGTTAAAAGTAGTAAGATGTACTGCTCAGCAAATAAGCAAAAATTTCAGAAGGATAATAACAAAAGCAAGAGCTAGGTTTTTCTTGAGAGTTTGGGCTGTGTTTCTTTGGAGATGGGTTATGAATAGTTAGGCACTTGTGAATTAATTTATAAAAAATGATGCACTATATTTTACCATCAAGCGACTTTGTTCCTAAAGCCACACTGTAATACTCAACAGCATATACTTTACTCAGCAGCATAGACTTTTTTTTGTTACTTTTTTTTTTAAAAACCACTACAATGTTTCTTGCGTATTCAGTGCCCCAAAGTGTGGCAGGATAAACTTCAGGATTCTTGGATGGCTGATCACAGAAAGCAGAACGATTTATATGATCTGTGTTTAAACCCAGGTTCACTTGCTCTGGATTTTGATCAGCGTGAGCTGGGGCAGTGCCTCCCATTTATGGCACCCTGATGTCATGCCAGGGTTAATACCAGTGTTCCTTGGAGTTAACCTCATAAGGGAAAGAAAAAAAAGTTATGCTTTTCTTATTTACAATAATGTTCCACATATCTTGTAGGAAGGCAGGGAAATGGTATAATCTATGGAGTGCGTAGAAATAAAACATTTTCTTGCAGCACAATTTGTTTTTGGGAGTGGGCTATCCCATTTTAATTTACTCTAAAATGCTATTAGAAACAAGGGAAAGAAGCAACCTCTATAACTCTACACATAAAAAACTCTGCACATAAAAAACACTGCACAAGTAGCTGGCTTATTTGGACTCATCTCTGTAACATTCAGAGAGATTTGGAGATATTAATGAGAGACATGATAAGATACCTAAGGGATAAAGCAGTATTTTAAGTAGTGTGTTGCACTGAAAATATGGCACATACTAATGACTGTACAAAGATTTAAAAATGCAGTTTCAAAAGAGAGATTTAGTTTGCTTAAATGAGCAACTGAATAAAATCAAATAATTTTATGTCAGGATTTTTTAATCAATCCTAACAGGTCACTTTTTACGTGAAGACAAGTTCAATTTAACAAGTCAATTTTCAGTGTCCAATTAGGACCCCTCCTCTGTCCTTACTTTCTGCAATCATTTCATTGATTGTATAAGACAGTTCTCGCACTTGAAGCAATAGGTATTGGGATTCTTTTGAAGTAAAGGTGGGCACAAATAATACCACGAGAATAAACTTCCTAATGCTATGCCCTGTGACTGAAGCTTGCAAGTCTTGCAGAATTGTTTTATATAAAGCCAAAGCCCATGAAAGAAATAAGTCAAGAGTTAATTTTGTTCAGTTACCTGGAGATGGCTAAACAAGACTTTTGTATTTATACTGGTAAATCTGTATGTGGTAGTAGTCCTTACAATATGCTTCCAATACCATTCTGCAAAATGTTTGTTTTAAGCAGGATGCATTCACTATTTCCTCCTAATCCATGGAATTCAAAGCAGATTTTTTTTTACGTGTCCTATGGATATTATGCAGTAATTTAATATGTAACGCACTCTTTTTGGTATACTTCAACCTCAAAAACTAAGAAACAACAGATCTGATAGAATAACACTAAAGAAAGCTGTTTTTCTAATAGTGTTTGCTCTGTAATTTTGTAAAATCAGCATAGATGAAGAGCGAAATAATCACCAGAAGAAAAAGTGAGGGCTTTTTCCTTTAAAAAACAAATAGATAATATGGCTATTCCTTTTTAAAAAATAATATACTACAGGGCTTTTTCCTATTAATATTATCGTTTAGTAATTTATGATAGTTTAGCAAATACAATATGCGCTCTCTCCATTCCTTTTTCAAGGCAGAAAACAAGAAAAAGAAATCCCCAGAACACATTACTGCCAGTAGGCTGATCTGTTTTGTGTGCTCCTGACATTATTTACTAGAAACTATTTAATTTCATCAGGGAATTTAGCTAAAAATTAAAACTGAATGCAAATTAAGAAACATAATTGCACAAAGAGCAGTAGGCTCATTCTACAGTTAACTAGCAACAAGGTATAAAATGCACTGAGATATTATTACTATTACTAGGGGCATGGCTTTAAAAACCATTAAGGCGTATCTAGATATAATGAAATGAGAAGAACTGTTTTTGGTATTGCTCTAGTTCCCATAAAGGGACAAAAGGGAGAGCTTCCTTAGCTGCAACCGTAATAACCAACTTCATATTAAACATGCTGTTACTGAACAACACACTCCATTTAGAAGAATACTAAGTTCTGGACACAGTCAAATACAGATCTATAAAACCAAAGTAATGTGGTTTCTCACCTAAACTTTACAAGTAATTTTTAGATTAAAGGGCATTTAGTTTACAGATTTACTATGGAGAAGAACTAAAAAGACACAGCTGTTACCAGTTAATCTTAGCAAATGACAGATTCTTACAGTGAAATTGCTGACAGGTGGTGAGATTCGTAGATGAAGAAACATATTACAAATACATATATGTATTTCTTATGGAAATATATATATTTCTTATGCAAATATCAGGTATGTGCAATAAATCTGGAAAATGAAGTTTGATTAATGATAACTCCTGACTTCCTGTACATTCACATGTGTGTGTGTGTGTATTTTTACATAGGAAAAAATGCAAATTTGTTTTTCCAAGTTAGTATGGTTTTACAACACTAGCTAAACTAAATCTTACCCCATAAAACAGGAACAAACACATCACCTCCACATTGATTCTAGGAATGTCTTAAGCATGTGAGTCCTATGAAACACAGAAAAGCTGTGCTACAAGACACTTCAGACTGATCCTCATGAATATCAAATCTAAATTTGTGCAAAGATGTAATCACATCAATGACTCTTCTTAAGTCCCAGCTGTGTATCCACATTGTATTTGTGCTTTGCACCCTCCCCACACAGCTTAAGAATTGCTGCATTAGAAATATGAAAGCATGGTTTGAGGAAAATTCATGATGTATTCTTTGGTTAGAAAGAAAATTATATTGCTATCTGATCTTTACATTACACTCCAGAAATACCACCAGGGCCAACAGGACACATTGTAAGGAAATCCACTCCTAACCAGTCAGCCTATCTTTCTGATGAACTTCTCCAAACCTTACCCTCATTTCTGGTGAACAATAATCCAACTATTTTGGATGTTGCAACTTTATTTTCTGTTCAGAATGTGGAAAATTCAGCCACCACACAGTGTGTTCACGACAGCTTTCTGTCCTAGCTCAGTATGCAGGTAGCAATGGCCACAAACAGTAGGTTGGCGTGTTAAGATAGGACATATAGGTAAAAGCTTCGTTACTAGCAGAAAGTGTAGCACTGAACCAGGTGCAGAGGTGAAGAATGTCCATCTTGGAGATTTTCAAGACTTGGAAGGATGAAGCCACAGCTGAGCTGATCTGCTTTTGGAAAGAATACAAGGAGATTGGAACAGTTGACCCGTCTACCTTCTGTGTTTTTCTGAAAACTATGTGATGACAGTGATGACCTATTCAGACAGACTAAAAACACAGGAATAAACTTGGCAGGATATACAGCTCTTCCAGTGGACTTTTTTCTTCTAGCGATGGCTTGTGATTGACTTCTTCCATTGTCAGATATCCTAGATTTAATCCCAGTCTCTGGTGAATGAGAATTCAGCTGATTTAACATGGATAGCACACTTTCAAACTTATGTTTAGTAGAGCCACTTATAACGACATCCTTATCCTATTTCCTGTGGTGTATTTGAACTCAGCCAACCTGTATACCAGTCACAATGGCAACTGGTTGGAGAATTCTCTTGTATCAGCATTAAATTGGCACAGAAATATACGTAGAAGGGCTGATCTCATAGGAATCAGTTAATCATACTTCAGTACATAGAGCAAATGCTCAAACTATAATCACAAGCTGGAGATGGAAGAGGAGAATGATTATTTGCCCAGGCTAAAGGCTGAAATAATTTTTAAAAATCATACTTTATAGAATCTGTTCAGCAAGATGCAGAAGAGAAAATATTTTGAGAAAGGTTACAACTGGCAGACTGTGAACAGCTATAACAGCAATGGTCATTTAGGCCAGTTCTGGTACCAGTTGTCTCTCCTGGGAGAATAGTTACTTCCTCCCCAGAGGAAGTCTATAAAAGTGTTAATGAGAAATAAAATTATTTTGTTCATTCTTGTATGGTAACCTAATGCTAGGCATTACAATAGTGCTAAAAGATTAACCCAAACCAAGAAATTATGTATAGTGTATCTTTTCCATTGCTCCTGGATTTTGCAATTCTACATCTTGAAATACATGTAGAAAATTACTAGATTTCCATTTACATCATTACTCACTGCCAAATAATCAAGATTGCCATCCTAAGCTGCAAATAGCCATCTAGCGAATCCATTAGACCTCATTAGACCATTAGGAAAGGGTGTCTTTTTCTTCCTTGAACTTTCTTATTTTATTTGTAACTCATACTATTTTCTCTTTGTTGTGTAAAAGGTTTAACTTCCTTTTCAAAATGCATGCTGTTCCTCGTTATTGGCATTGTTTTATTTACTTCTGGCACTATGTTGTCTGTCAAAGGTGTAACATTAAAAAGTTACATTTTAAGATGACATTACAACTCAGGTGAAGAAGATTAAAGAGTTTGGCTTTTGAAATTTTCAATTGCTTGTCAATGTTTGTGAATTAGCAATTTGCCCCAGTATCATCAGCAATCACACTTATTACTTAACTTTTTTTTCAGCTAACAAATTATCTGAAATTTGCACATGAAGTAATGCTGCAGAAACTGCATTGATTTTCAGTCCACAACACTTCACCAAGAAGGTAGGTCATTGATTTTATTTGCCTTTCTCTACTGTCCCATCTAACCCCCTTGGGGTTTCTTAGGTAAGGGGACTTTGAAAGAGAACAGTTGTCCTAGCCAGCTGCAGCCAAGAAAGTGCCTTAAATCCATTCATGTTAAATGACATAATGCTCCATTATACGTGATCTCTCCAACAGATAATACAGATAACACTATTTTCCACTATGCCACAGTCTGTGCTTTTTTCTATGCACATAGGCTTCCTGCTGCTTCAAACAGTATCAGGAGACAGGTAATGCAGATTGCAAGAGACATTTGTTGCAAGACTCAATGTAGCTGAGCAAACCTCCAGTACTCCTCTAAGTTACCTACAAAATGTAAGAAGAAGGACTTAAATCTTGAGTAGATAAACCTTCAACAGATATTTATTTGTTTAATTCTGCAATAATTTAACTTTCTTTTACAAATCTTAAAGTTGAAAAAAATATTTTTTTTCCTTAATGAGATACTTTTCTCAAGTGTGGCAAGGAAAGCTATATTGCACAACACGTACATCAGATGACTTCTCACAAGTAAAGCAAAGCACGATCCAGGGAGCTGAAAGAACCTGCACTGGAATACTATATCGATAAAGAACATTTAAGAGAAAATAGCTGTAAGTATAGATTCTGTGAAATGAAACCTTTAAAAAGTGTTATTTGGGTCATAAAAACATTAAGAACATAGCAGTGTTGCACATTGATATGCATTTCTGTCTCATTTCTCCTGTATTTTGATACAGAAAACCAAGTATTTAATCTGAATTATATCCTCAGCACCATACTTTGATAATATTAATGACAATAATTGTTTTTAAATTAATGGGACACCATACATGGAAAAACATTCATACAAAGACTAGGCACTGCAGAAATGGAACCAAATATGACAGATATCTCCTTTATTACATTTTCCATGTAATACAAGAAATTGTGTCTACAAGGCACTAATGTACATGTTGCTATTTTGCTGGAAATCTGGATTCCTGTGTCTATGGTTGTCAAAAGTGCTATTGCAGGCAGAAAGAAATTAAACTTTGGAGGGCTACTGAGAGCAACTAATCTAGGCATGACATTAAAACCTGCTGCTTCCCTGGTAATCTCCTCAAATGATCTGATGGAACATTCATTACAATTAAAATTTTGACCTGGGATAGCACTTCAGCACCTTACTCCAAGACCCATTCTGCTAGAAGTGCCACTGGACCACAGAAACCTGTCCCTGTTTGCTTACAATCTAAATATAAAACAGCACAGATACAGATAGTTGGGGGACCGTGATATCACTAAGGCATTATTAGCCAATATAGCAGCAAACAGAATAACATTTATAGAATAATTATTATTCAGTGTTAACTTAGGATCTTGGACTGGTGTTAAGGGCTTCCTGCCATTTCTTTTCCTTCAAATGGAGCTCTGTGCTGTTACTGTAATTCAGCAGCGTTTATGATGATCATTTTGCCCTTAAACCCAAATTGAACATTAGCATTTTGTAACCTTACCCACTTATATGTTCCAGTATGAAGTGTAGCCAAAGTAGGTTCAAGGGATGAGGGAATCCAGCTCATAAAATGTTAATTATTGCTCTTATAAAAATGTTAATTAACTCAAGTCTAAAATGCCAACAGAAATATGAGTGTCATCTTTGTTTTAAACTTGAGGTACTGGTGGTCTGATATGTCCTGTACAAGAAAAGGCCTATTTACCAAACAGAAAGCAAAATAGGGTTTTACAAGTTGTAAAAATTAACAATACATTTTCTGACTCAGGACCACATAGTTGAAAAAAGCAAATCTCAGAATACCAGGAAAGTAGGCTTCATCTCGGTTCTCCTGAACAAGCCACTGAACAGTCACTGCACTAACTGCACACACTACAGAAATAGTCTTCAAACTTGAAGCTCATCATTTCAGAGTAGACCCCTCAGCAGCCATTGAACAACTAACCAGGGCTCCTGTTTGTTAGCCTAATATTGCGCAGTTAGCCACATTTTCCTAGGATTTCACTTTTCCTGTTGATATTCGCCATGATGAGAACTGTGGTATGATCCATGGGATACCAAGGCGCTCCAGCAATTAATCACTCCAACTCCTTCAGCCCATGAGTGGTGTGAGAGTTATAAGACGCAAACATTGAAGACCAAGAACCAACAACAAAATGAGGTGCTTGAGTGTATAGTTAGACTTGGCCCTGGCAGTAGCAGTCAAGGAGTTAGATAACCTTCAGGACAAGTTCAGCATCAGCTTCATATCCTGTGCATCTGAAATTAATTGCTAGTTTTCCAATGACTTTAATGAGGGCAGAAACAGACCACTAGAAAGACAAAAATAACCAAGTGACTTGACACAGGAGTTTTTATTTTATTCAAAAAAAAAAAAGGTAAAATGAAAGAAGAAAGAAAGGAATGAAAAAGGAAAGAAAGCATGTATAAAAGAAATCAAAGAAATCCTCTTAAGTACTAAAAAAGTAAAAAGTATTATCAGCCAAAATAAATCAGATTTACAGTATATTCTGGTGAAACATATACACACACAGTTACTCTACGATGAGAGGTAATAAGCTTCATTCATTATTCCAGGCTGACAACAGGGCAACAGTGGAAAAGACCTGACTCATATCACTTAAAGGAAAAAAGCTTATGATAATCAGTTGTACTAATAACATCCCTACAAAATGCTTTAACTTCAATAAATGCTATTGTTTCAAGTAGACCTCCTGAAAGGAAATTCTAAACCATAAAGTAATTTCAAAAATGCTTCTTTCTTATTCAAATGAGACAAAAGATCATCTTTAGAAAGTGGTGCAAAATGTAATTAATATCTGGCTCTTGCTCTTTACTCAGTTTTTGGTTTTTTTAATTCTAATTCATTTTTGAGGAGACACTGATTTGAAAAAATGAAAAGCATTCTCTCACAGCAGAAATAACCTTCATCCTCTTCATGGCAGTACCAGGTAGAGCTGCTGACACCCTGAATACATCATTTGGTATCAAGACAAATTGCTAGAAGTTGTGTTATAGAAAAAACATATTTATCGCTACTCTGTCATGGTTTGTCCACTGAGCACAGGGAAGGGGTTCTATATCACACCTTCCTGTTTAAAACCAAAACTGTTTACTGATTTAACTGGTGATGGTGTGGTTGCCTCAGATTTCCTACTGAGTGGGCAGACACATCACTGTTAAAATGTTAGCCTTCTTAGCACAGGGAACAGACGTCTAATAGCCATCATAATTTCTTCTTGCCAAAGAAGAATTAACTACTTGCTTGTCACAGACCAAAGATGTAGGTCAGAAATCTCACTTTCCATCTGTCAGTCTGGTATATTTCATGTGGACTAAATAATTTTTTAAAAAATGGTTATTAGTGTTTTCCTTCATTTTCCAGGTCATACACTTCAACACAAGTTTCCTTGTGTTTGGTTTTGCCTGGAAATAAAACTGTGTATTCTAATTCATAAGGGTTTATCTGCACAGATTAACAATTATTCAGATCATGTTCTTCCTTTAATGATGACGCGCACTGCAGCTTGAAACATATGTCTTAGTAATTTACTCCCTATGTGCAACCTTTGACAGTACTGACAATACTAGAAAGATAAGCCTCATGTTTAGTTATACACAAGTCTAGAGTACTGCAAATGTACACAGAATCTTTTTCAAGAGAAGAAGTTTCTTTCCCAAAGGGGTTTAAAGTCTGATGTGATGAAAAAAGAACAAACAAAGGGAAAAAAGTCAGTACATTGACTGGATAGTGGGGTTTTTTTGTACAGGAAGGTCTGATGGAATAGGGAAGATTTCAGCACTTCCTTCAAAATTAGTCTGGACTCAAGTACTCCAGCATATATAATACTACTTGCTCAAGAAAAAAATAGATTTTATACTCAGTGAAGAAAGAGAAGAACAGGTATAATTGAAGAGCAAAGAGAGTAGTGTATATAAGTAGAGACAGAGACTGGTGCAAAGTTACATGTACTCTGACTGATCAAGAAGCAGCAGCTTAGACTAGACAGTAAAGGATGGGAACAGCAGAAAGATGCAAGAGAAAAGAGGAAAGCAGAAGAAAAGAAGACTAACAGCTAGTCTTTAACTAAATGAATGGAAAGGAAGAAAATGGAACATAGTGGGGAAGAAAGGGGTGGCCACAAAGGAGAGCCAGACAGGTTACCAGTTTGAGGCTTTGTATGAAAGGATGGATTTTAAAAGGTCTTTTTCCTTTATGGGAAAATACCCAGCTTAATATTGGCAATTTCTTCCCATGTAAATGATCTCTTTTGAGAGAATAATCATTGTTAGTTAAGCATTACAAAATATAATTGTTGAAACATAAAACTTTCAGCCTGTTATAGTTATGTGTATTGTGCCGTGATTTTAAATGGGAAACAAACACAAACATGCTGAGTAGCTGTGAATTATAATGCCAATTAGACAAAATAGAAAGCTAAACTCCACTTCTATAAATGTGACTGCAGGAGCAAATAAATTCTCTGCTAGTGACAGCTGGTATTAAAGACAAAATTCAGAGAAATACCTGGCTGACCCAGCTACTACTTACTGTACAATTTATTGCACAAAGGGAAAATACTTGCAGATTCTTCAAATTACAGACAACAGTTAAGGGGATGAGCAAATCTGGGACAAGTTAGCCAACTAAATCATTAAGATGAATCATAAGCCCAGAGAGCCCTATACTGAGTCAGACAAAAACAAATGCACAGCTTTTTATAAATAGTTACTGGTGTGCATTTAGCCCTTTGTAGGCCCTATGAAATGCATTCACAGCAGTACTCATTCAAGTGTTTTAATTGCTGTAATATCTGCTGTAGCAGTAGTGACATAGTAGCATTTTGAACTTAACCTACTCATATAGCCTCAGGAAAAGCCCTGGTTATCTGGGCTTTGCAGCTTATGTCAAAAGTCCTTAAATGTTTACACAACATTTTTCCATTAGTCTTTTCAAAAAGTGAAAAAACAATGTGCAAATGTGTCAATAACCCAGAGTATAAAGGGCAGAGAAAAGCTAAGTCATTACAGTAGAGCAAAACAAAAGTCATAGGATAAATATTGTAATGTCATTTTGAGGCAGGACTAATTAACATGGAAATTTTGCCACACTCAGGGCATGAGTTGCACATGTCTACAAAGATCCTACCTGATTTTAATTAGGTCAGGGATACCTAAATAGTGCTACATTACACCCTTTAATCCTGTCCCAGTTTGATCCCACGTGCTACATCCAGAATCGCCCTGAAAATCAGGATACGTGGTCTTTAATGCATGAACAACTCTGAGGACGTGCAATGCTTACAAAAACTCTCCAAGCTTCTAAAAGTGCAACCAGCTGGTTGTCTTCCTTTGATTGTCTCAATATAGTTGAAGAAGCTTGTCACTGCCAACATCGTATTTCTCAGGTCTGATCTCCTTTTCTTCAGCTAACCATTCCTGGAAGTGGCCAAACCTTGCTTATGTAAACTTCCAGTTATACCTGAATAAGTATGTGTTAGCAAACAATAGAGACTAAACTGCCTTTTTTTCTGCCTTTTCTTTTTAGAAAAGCTACTTGCAAATTCTACACCTGAGTAATCTCACTTGTTGCTAAAACTGATACTAGGATAGAGCTTTTAACATCTGGAAGTCTGGATAGCAAAGAGCTTACAATTTTGACCACCTTTTTTTTTACTCATTTGTAAATCTGTCACCTTCTAACAACAGTGAGGAATGTTCTTCTGCTGTTTTTGTCATGGGTAGAGAATTTCACTTAATGTATTTTAGGCAGAGGAAATTTCTCTACAAAATCCCATTTCCTTTCGAATGTAGCCAAAAAGAGCTACTGAAATCAATTCCTTCTTTTTTTTCAGGAGGAGGGGGCAGGGTTTTTTTTAGTTTTGTTTTGTTCTGTTTTAGTAAAAAACACCTTTTCACTGCTACTGGTTCAGAGTCCTATAGCTAGCTCTGTTGCTGTCTAGAGAAGTTTCTCCAACCACCAATAGTGATAGATGAGCTTCTTGGTGACCCTGACACCAGTTTTCCTGTACAGGGAAAAATCCTCCTGTAAAGGGCAGAACTGCAACACCCTTGAAAGCCCAGCATCCAAGACTAGTGAAGGGAGGTGTGGTAGGGCACTACTGTTTCTCTCCCCTGTCTACAAACCACAAACTAGACCGCCACGCTTCAAACTAGAGTGGGGGATTGGACAGGCTTAAAAATGACACAGAAAAAAAGGGTGCTTTTATTTGGTTTTTGTGCTCCAGATCAGTTAGCCAGTACACTGCAACTCAAATACAGAAGCACAGGAGAAAGAACAGGCGATGTTACAAGGTGTGGTAATATATTAAGCCTTCATCTCTAAGAGGCTGGTGCAGTGGGAAGTGACCTGAGAAATCCAAGATCAAAGCAGTCAGGAGACATAAAAGGACCTAAAGGCAGATCAGAGCACTGACATACATTTATGTGGTATGCAAGGGTTAGTCACGTAGCAGTCTCAAAGCCGCACTATACACTTGGTGAGGAAAACAGGCTTCTCAGAAAAAGAAGAAAGCCAAGCTGCTTTCTCCTTTCATTTTTGGATTACAAAATCTCTTTCAAACTCCTCACTAAACTGTTTTATTACAACAGATAAAAGTCACTTTTTACATAACTTTAGTAATTCCTAACAAACTCCTTCTGTGAAAGTTGTCTTTGAGATGAGAGCAGCAAAAACCTACACATACACAGATAAGAAAAACTGACATTTTTTTCCCACCCTGAACTGTTGTAATCAAACATTTATATTCTCAACTTAAAGTTTCCTCTATTCATGTAATCTTCGATTTTTTTCCTGTAATATTTATTACTCTTTTAAATACTCTTTAGTTTTGCAGTGCTATTTCACCAGCTGTACTTCCAAGATATGCCTATTTTTCAATTAGTTCCCCTTTTATTTTACTTATTTAATTTTAGTATTTGCGGCAGAGTAGAAAATGCAATATAAGCACAGGTCACAACAATTTCCATGAAGAAGAATTAAAATGAAATAGAAACATGTTTATATATTACATTAAACAAAGACTTCATCACTTATTCAGCAATGCTTTGTCCTAACACCAACACTAAAAATAGTAATGTTATCCATGTGATCAATGGAACAGACACATAAAAGCAGTTATATTAGATATTCACCAAAAGACATTAAAAAAATTGTGCACTGAAAACTATGGAGATATAAACATCAAATATTAAAACACTCACTGGTAGCTTGCACTCCCTGGTAGCTTGCTTTGTAGTGCAATAAAAACAATTATGAATTATTTTTTTCATTGCAAGGAAAGGGGGCAACACCCTTATTTGTAATTTTTTTTTTTCTTCAATAATATTCCACCCATATTATTAGTAACAAAAAGACAGCTATAGCATACACAGACATATATGTTTGATATTCAAAATTTGTCAACAAAGTTTTAAATAGGCATCATTTTTAAGTGAAGCTTGACTTTTATAGCAAGTTAAAGGGACACAACTCAATGTTTTTGGCCCTTGTATTTGACAATCCATTTTCTATCTATAGATGTCTGGTAATACTAGCTTCAAACTAATCCTAGGTTCAAACTCCAATGAAGAATGTTATAACAAGGGAAGTGAAATCCATGGAAGTGTAATAGTTTGTAAGGCTTTGCTAAACTAGGACTATAAAGTTTTGCAATTTGCAGAATTAAACTCCAGCCAATTTACAGTCCACCCCATTTTCTTGCATGTTTCTTTTTATTTTGGCATATATTCATTGTACCAAAAGACATTTGGACCAATAAGAAAGTATGTACTTAATTACCTGTCTTTTATTCCTGTAATTCAAACTTCATAATTATTAAAAATCTGTTTATTTTTTTAGATGTTTACACAATTTATCAATAAAGGAATATTTTTCTTGCATGTCAAATCAGATATTATCCTGACAGCAAATGGTCTACTCACTTTATGCATAAGCAATCTTCTGAAGGTTTGATATTTCTACTAATGCAAGGCACCAGATCTCAGTTAACTATCCTCTGCAGATGTAATTAAGTACTTCCAAATGTTTTGCTTAATTGCATTCCTTAATGTTCTGAGTGATGTTTTGCTCTTTTCCTTCAGATATGAATTGCATTTATAGCTTCCAGTAATCCCATTTATCATTGCAATTTGCTTAGCTTGAAATGTGTTACATTAATTAGTTCTTTTCAAGTCTTTTAAAAGAAATGTCTGGAGATCATTAATTCTATATGGGCATTTTATTATTGCTTAAGAGAATTACATATTGTGGTCTGATGGGTTTTTTTTATAAACTTCTTTCAGTATGTCCCTGTGTAAAAATTATCTTACATGATCACCTTTCATAAACCCTCCCTAGTGAGGATCATTGTAATTTTTTATGGTTATGAAAGTCTCCCAAGCATTCAACAGCCAATTCCAAACAAACAACATTAGGTTTTTTAATTTATTTTTGTAAACTGTTGTTCCAAAATGAGTTTGTAAAGCTGCATATATTATCAGAATAAACAATTTCCATGATTTATTAGTAAGTAACATGGTAATGATGAATATACACCATACAAAGATACACAGGGAGACCAATAGTGGAATGGTTCTGTGTATAGTTATTAATGTGGTGAAGAAAAGTTTGGTTTTTATCTTTCATGAAATAAAATAAGAATAAAAATTTCATCCTCCATTCTCCTTTGGTTTCAGCATTCTCTCCTGGTTTAAGAATTTGCTGCTGCAGAGGCTTGTTGATATACCTAATTTCAAACACATCAATTGCCACACTGAGGTCAGTGCCTTTGAGCATGGGAGTAAGTCTTAGTAAGATCACAGTGTTATTCATGACATGTTGACTCCAGTCCAGGGGAATTTCTGAAGCCATCTGTTCCCCTCCTGAAGAGGAGATGAGGAAGACTGAGTGTCCTAAAAGCCCTAGAAAAAACCCCTCCTGAAGCTATTTTTATTTATACTGCTATAATTCAAAAGGAGATCTAGTAAATGGTGAAATAATGCCAATATTAAAGTTGAAAATAAAAGTGAAAATTAGATGTGGCTAGTTTTACCTGTCTAAAGTAGATTATCAAAGGCCTGGCTTTCAACTTAGAAAATTCAATGTAGGAGGTGTTTCAGCTGTTTGGGGAATTGGTACGGCATGAACTCCTACTTCTCATAAAAGAAATGGGACCTACCTATTCCCTTCTAACATGCACCTTTAGACTCCCTCAATCATGCTCTGCTACAGTGAATTGACTTGTTTCTCTTTTACTATTTTAGTATTTTGCTCCAAAATGAAACATATTTTTGGTGGGTTTTTTTAAAATATTTTTAATACTTTTTTTTTTAATATGAAAAGAAATTAATAGGGCTGTAAGTGTCAGTAGATACAGCTTTGTTCATTTACTTATTTTTGCTACTGTAATAACAAAAACTTTGTTGTTTGCCACTAAGCAAGGGAAAACTGTAAAGCTTAAGCTGTTTAAAAAATAAACTTTAATGGACTCTATTAACAGTCCTTTTGGATAATTATTTGAAACACAATGACATTACAGTATATAAATTACTTCTAGTTAACCAGTGGCAAAAGTGATTTTTGAATGAGCCACCAGGAGAAAAAAAAAGTTTATTTGGGAGAAACATTATGATTTGGTTTATTTACTTCAGATTTCACAGCCTAGAAGTAGAGAGACAAAAAAAATTTCCTTTATTCTTAAAGGGCATCTAGCAAATAGAATTCTAACTGGGGAAAAAAAAAGGAAAAACGAAAAAGGAAAAAGAAAAAAGACAAAAGAAAAAAAAAAGAAAAAAGAAAAAAGAAAACCAAACATTTAAAAATGAAATTTAGTAGAAATTGCAGGTAATCACTTCCTGTAAAGCAGTCTTATTTCTTGTGAAAAGAGGAATAATACGTTATGAATAGAAACACCTGTGGATGTTAACACATGTTAAAAATATCTTCCAAGTTTAGAAGTATCCGGAAGCTTAGAAAACATTTAAAAATGAAATTTAGTAGAAATTGCAGGTAATCACTTCCTGTAAAGCAGTCTTATTTCTTGTGAAAAGAGGAATAATACGTTATGAATAGAAACACCTGTGGATGTTAACACATGTTAAAAATATCTTCCAAGTTTAGAAGTATCCGGAAGCTTAGAATCATTTTAAAGTCCAAGGAGTACTGAAAATTTCTGAGTACATGTAGATTATACACATTTGAAGCATAATTAATACTGCAAAATGGACAGAGGCAGTTAATTAGATGAAAGTAAACTCTATACAGCAGCGGATTAGCTGATGTACCAGATAATTTCATGTAAGTTAATTTACTTGTTTCTCAGGATCTTTTTTTAAAGAACAAGCATGCTACTCTTTACAATTTCGGGGAAAGTGGAGGGGAATTACAAACCACAGAAAGCTTAATAGTTAAGAAAATAAACAAAACCCCAAACTTTCAAAGATAAATAAGAGAAGACACACTGCATCGACAAAGATCCATCTAGCTATATCCATCTCTGATATTGGCCTATAGCAAATGCCTAGTGAAAAATATAATAAACAAACAGTTTAACAAACATACTGAATATTTCCCCTAGAACACTCTTTACCAATGTACATTTCAAGAGCCACCTGGAAAAGCAGTGGTTTTGTAAAGATGTAAATTCATTTCAAAATCTTCTCTTAGAATGTGAGGACCATCTCAACTGGCAGAGAGATTTCCAAAGTGTTGTTCACTTGCCTTTTGCTTAAACTGATCCTCAGTAAGAGGGGAGGAAGATGATGGAGCCTCTGTTACCTCAGTGCAAATGGCATCTTTGACTAGTCCCGGTGAAAGAAACAGATCCTTCTGCTGTCTTCAGTTATATATATATCCCCACCAGCTAAATCTTCATCACTGTTTAGAACATGGATCATACCGTCATGAAGTTATTTCCCCATTTCTATGCCTATATTTCTTCCAGACAGTACAATGAGAAAAAGTGTCAGCATCAAGGATAACACTAAGGACAGGATTTCTTGTTTGACTGTTCTGTTTAATGTCTTCCCCCCTTTGTGTGAAAAAAGAATAACACTTAAGCAGCAGTAGAAGCCACAATAGCACTCTTTTACCATGTTTTCCTTTGCTCAAAAAGGTGCATACTGTATTACTTCTAAAAACCTTAATACTTTTCAAACAGCAATCATTGCATGGGAATAAGGATGCAAACAATCTAAGCCTTGTTTAACAGTTCATTATTATATAGTGATAGAACCGTGTTACTAACTTTGGCTGATCTATTTTGTCATGGTTACTATAATGATGGGTGCTGAAGTTGTAGTACACATTAAATACACTTAAACCAGGCGAGAGAGCTGAGCACTGACCATTAGCTATGCTAAGGATTTATAGACCATACAATGCTGGATTATAACTTTAACTATTTGAATGAGATTATTCAGTATAGGTTTCAGATTAAGTTCTTACCAGGTTAATTTTCCAGTGAAGCTCATGATAGATCTGTTATGTTCAAATCCCATTGTTCTCCTGCTTACCAAACACAAACACCACAAAATGAAACAGCCATGTAGGGTTTGTTCATATTCCTGCAATATTTAATAAGAAAATCAGTGAGTGTTTACCATCTTTAAGAATCTTGACCTCTTTCTTCACCTGGATAGGCAGTAGGACTATATCATATCTTCTGTGCATTGGAGGGAGGTATTGTGTGTCTTCATTCTGCAATATGGGAAATGTTGTTACATTATGACACAATTTAAAGATACATTATACAGATCATATAGTTTGGGTTATGATAGATTTCCTGGCTTTCACTTTTGTTCATTTAAAAGAAAAACTATTTTTTTGAGGCACCAATTATTAAAGTAGCAATACGAATAACAAATTTCACAATGATCTACACATCACTTTCAGTTTGTTAATTCAGTTCAGGAAGCTGTAATGATTTAAATAATCTTTTATTTCAGTGCACTTATCTTTACAAGGAAGTCAGGCTACACCTATGAACAGAAGAACTGATCGTTTCCTGGAAATCTGTAATTCTGAAAAGAACCTGGAGGATATAGTGGACAAGCCACTGAACACAGAGTCAAGTGCGGTACTGTGGGAAAAAAGGCTACTGACGCACAACCAAGCCAGTGGGTAAGAGCAAGACCATATGTGGGACAAGCACTCAAATGTCGATAGGATCCACACTACAAAGAGAATGTTGCAGAAGAGAAAAGGTAGGCTAAATTGAGTCACTTAAGGATCTAACTTTACATGGCAGAAAAAGACCTCTAACCTTAAAGATGACTAGAAAATTACATTTCACAGGGGAATCTTGGGTACTAAAGTGGTCTAAACTGTTTCAGAGAAGCAGCTGGCAGTCTCAAACAGAAGAATTAAAAAGAAAAAAAAATACACTTTATAAAAACACATGTGGTAACTGTTAGAACAAGCTACCAAGGAAAGATGAAAATTAGGATGTGAGACATACTTGCATAATACAAGTTAACTTCCTTTCAGGCACAATATACAGGATATATATCAATATATTGAGTAAATCTCAAGTATTTCTTATTTATATGGAGTGTCATACTAGATTAGTGGCATACGTGTTTTCCAGTGTCGTGGTTTTGGCTGAATTGGTGAATCAGAAGTGGATCAGGACATCCAGCAATGTCAGAAACACAACTTGGTTAGTGGCAGGAAGGCATGCGCTGTGATCATCTTCTCACGATCAGGTCCACGGGACCCCAAAAGTTAGGGTTACCAAGCTGGCTGCACTGAGCAGGCACAGCAAGGAAAGTACATGCCAAAAAGCGTGAGACTTACTGTCCCAGCACGAGAGGGTGCATGCATCTGTGATTTGTCTCCCTCCACAGTTACTCCAGCCACTGGACAACACACCAGAAACCACAGGCAGCCCTGCAATGGCAGCCAGGAGCAGACAGCTGCCACCCAACCCTCTGGACTGACCCTGCTCAAGAGCTGTTTGAGAGAGAGGGTGCTCAGGAGAAGCCTGTGAGCTGAATGAATTGCTTGATCAGAGGATGACACTCCTAAATCCTTGAACTACACAGCTAAATGGCCTCATATTGTCTCAAATTCAGCCAGATTCAGACAGCACTTTTTTCCAGAAAATTTTAACTTCAAGCACACTCTCATATAAATTAAGTGTTAATGACTGAGAATTTCTGACCTCCCTTGTGTTTATTTAGTCATCATGTGAGACTTGATGGCCTCTTGAGAGGTAAGTACCTATAAGCAGTAACAAGTACATACAGATGCCCAGGGGTGGCTCTTGTCCAGTTCCACAGATGATGAATCTGGAGTATAGATTCCATCACAAGAAAGGCAAATTTATTGGGAAAAACATAAAGGTAAAGCAATATCATGTCAGTGATCTTCCAGAAAACTCCTCTGCTCAGCCATTAGGTAGACAGAATCATATGCATCATCCTCAGTAAATGCTAAACAAAAGTCCAGAGCCCATGCAGTGCTATTGGAGACTGAACTCATACAACAGAAGTCCTGGAGTTATGCAGTGACAAAGCTAAAAAGATAAAAATTTGAAAATGCTTCTTTGCTCATTTAGGTGTTTTGTCATGTTTGCACAGGTTCACAAATTAACCCGGTTTTTTTTTTTTTAAATTCATGTTAAAAAAGTAAATGAAAAATTGTGTATAACTGGAAATCTACTCAGAAATAGAATCAAGCAAGAAAAAACCCCACCTTCTTTATTTGGGGATCAGTGATTTTCCTACCACTAAACTATATAGATAGGCCACAACCTTTAATTATGGTGCCAAGCTAAATACATCTAGTACTGGACAATCATCTGGTGTCTTCAAAAAAAGGTATATAGGAGTTTCAAAATTGTAACCCAGCCTTGTTCCAGAAGGCTTCTTAAAAATTTCTGCTTCACAATACCGACATCTTTTTTGAGACCTTAGAAGAATTATTTCTAAGTCTCAAAAAATATTTTACTTCGCAGAAATGTAGTAACATTTGAATAATACTTAATTATAGTATTACACCTTATATCACTGTAAGATATTTCACGATAAGTCTTGGATGAGAACTATAACTACTCACAACAGTTCACATCTTGCTTTGCAACATCTACAGATTCTTCAGCACTGTGGAATAAGTACTTTTAAAAGTAAATTCTGAAAAGAAATTATTATATTATGTCATCTTTGCTCTATTACTGTTATAGGCTTGCCAGAGAAAGGTAAAACTGTTGGGGATTAATGGTCTTGTATTCAATAAACACGTCTGTTATAAGAGATCAGGTGACATATTCACACCTTGAAAGCAGCAATGAATTCTTTTATTTTCCCATAATTAAAGATTAAAAAGCTACCACATTCTGTGCATTGTTTTCAAAATTACAATCTCAGATATACGTAACGGGAATGTGGAACAGAAGTAAGAAGGTGGTTTACACAGCAGTTGAACAAGGAGGGGTTCTTTCAGGAACTGTTGCAGTGGCAAACCGGTGAAACTACAACAAATGCACTCATAAATACAATTTGCCCCAGGTATTGCTCACAAAGACTTTTGTAGCTATTTGAGAAGCACTGAGCTGGATCATTACTGTGATACCGTATCAAGGTCTGACCTACAGCTTTTAAGAATAACATGAGAAACTTGTAAGGAGGCATGTGGCTGGGGTGTGGATATTGAATTGATGATTCATATTGAAATGAATGAAAATGATTATCCACATCTGGAAATCTGCCTTGTGAAACATACAGTGTTTGAATCTGGATATGCAAACAAGTGGAAAAAAATGTTGGTAAATAAAGAGCCTACAAGCATGCAAGCAAATAAACTTCATGATCCAATGGCTGAGCCTAAACGCATCCAGACCAGAAGCAAGGCTAACATTTTATATTAAGTAAATAATTTTTTTTGTTCTGAGTAATCTCTTCGTTTACCCTCCGGGTGAATTCTTAATGCCTTTTAAAATACGTCCTGGAAGATATAACCAGAAGTAACAGGTCAGACATAGGAATATTTGGGTGAGAGATCACAATACTGGACTGGACGATCCGAAGGGCCCTGAATGTTTGGTAAAAAGTGTGTATTTTGCTTCAACAAACAGTAATAGCCAAAAAATTTGTGTCAAAAACACACTAAAAATACAATCAGGTTGTAATTTTCAGCCATGAAAGAATTCATTTAAATATAATGTGCTCATTTGAAAAGCTGACATAACAGTAAGTACAGTCTAACAGGTGCTGCTACAATTAACAGCATGTTCTGAATGAAAGATGACATAATTTGAAGCAGTATTATCTCCCATTGCAACTTCCACAGATCTCAGGCATCTAAAATAACCATTTTGGTTGAAATTGCACAATGTTCTTATTTTAATTTACCTGTAAGTATACTCGGGGGGCTGTTCTCTTTATCCAGCTCGTGCATTGACATTTGACTGTATTGCTGAGTTTTACACACATTGCTTCCTTTCTAATAAGCTGTTCCTGAACTTGACTGGGGAAGGGAAATGAGAAAAGAAAGCTGTATTACACTTAAATGTAATATATGATATTTGAATCTTCATTCCACACTAAATGCTTTTAAAGTATGTACAGTTTAGATAGTCTAGTTAAATTCTTGCACTTCTCGGGTTATTACTCTGCTATCTCTAAGTCCCTTTTTATGACAGTGAGAGGGAAACAGTGCAAATATGTCTATAAGCATGTGCATAGGCTATCAGGAAGTCAGTTGAAAACTATCAGTATTTGAGTACTCCTGGCCAGCATGTAGGAGGAGAAGCAAAAAGGCAACATAAGTAATAAAACCAGTTTCCTCTTACTGCTTCAAGGGATTTGATGAAATTGACTTTTCCGAGGAACAGGGCAAATACATCAAATACTAGTGTCAGAATATAAATGCTCAAGGGACACAAAGGAACAAAACATACTTGGGCTCAAAAGAAAAGGTGCTACTTGTCATTATTTAACCACAGGGCCAGCTGTGTACAGAAGAAAAAAAAAAAAAAAAAGCAAGCTGTTTTCAGAACAGACTGAAAGACTTGAAGGAAAAAAAATGGGAAGTACATAGAACTGCAAGAGCTTGAGAAGACTCCATGGCTTACAGGGTGGTCAAGCATGATATACTTTCTCAGCAGATATACATATGCAGGTACTCTGTTCTCATATTTCTGGAGTTCCTCCTCTCCTCCTCTCACAGCTCCAAAATGGTGACTGAATTTCAAACCTTTGTAAAGTCTACTTTTGAATTCATATATCAAACCCAGACATAAACCAGGCCATAAATTCTGGCATAAACCAAATCCAGTCTGCCCATCAGATACTGAGACTTTTGGAACCAATATTGGTCACAGGATATAAGTGTTTGCATCACGTTTCTGTTACTGGGAAGGGTATGACACAGTGGACCTACAGATTAAGGCGATGCCTACAGATACAAAGCTAGATTCAACATTTGAATTCTGCCCTGACACAGATAACTTGGACACGCATGCGGCAGCTTAAAATTAAAAGAAACCAGAAGTTTGTAAAGGGTCCTACGGAGAAAGCTTTGCTGGCATTAAAGAAAAAAAAAATCTAATTATCTTTAATAATGTATATGAAATGTGAAATTTTCTACAAAATGTATCTTGCTACTGAATTCCAAATCACTATGAGAGATGATTAAGCTCCAAATGTCTGAAGATCAAGTTTCTGTGTTGAAACTAAATCTACTGAAAGATTCATTTTAATAATTTTGTCTGTATTAAAGGAATGTTCTCTGTTTACAATCAGCTCTAAAAAAGATAGTAATACCACAATTCCTTCCATCATTTTTTATACAAATGTATTATTCTATGTATCAGTTCTGGGTTTGCATATAGATGTCCGTGATGGATGCTGCAATGCATTTTTCTCTTGTTATTTTCCCCTACAGCTTTTTGAACTGGGTTTAATATATTCTGATATCCCATCTCTTTAGCATCTCAGATATGTTCTGGAGTATAAGAATTAATATATTCTGATATCCCATCTCTTTAAAATAGAAGCAGTAGCATCTCAGATATGTTCTGGAGTATAAGACAAATTTTACTTTTTTATTTTCCAAACCTTTCAAAATTACATCTTACAAAATGGGAAGAGGGAATTCCAGACGATATGCAAGCAGGTCCGGTGGTGGTAGTATTTACAGTTAAACACAGAGGAATCAAATCCTTGCACTGAATTTAGCTCAAAGTTACTCTTTTTACTTCAGTTGATTCACTCCAATAAGGCAGAGTCTGTCCCTAAGGAAAGCTTATCAGGTTTGATAGCCATAGACTTTAATCAGCATTCTTATTCTCATTTAGTAAACATTCTTTATCATTCCTTTATTGCTTTCATTGGTTATTTGAATTTAATAGTAAGTTGCCCAGTAACTGTCAACAATATCTTTCTTCTAGATGCTTTCAGAGTGCTAGTTTGTGGTAAAGTTTATGACCAATAACAAATTATACTGAGTAACAAGCGAGTTATTCTGCTGAGATAATGATTACAGACTGCAATTTCTATTACAGGTAGTGAAATAACAGTGGCTTTAAGCATTACATAATAGCTTTCAATATATTTCACTAGTTACACTGTTGTTCTTCTGCCTTCCACTAGCTCACTTAGCTAAAAACCCATGCTTTTAGGCCCTTAGAGTTATTATTATGTATTTAATAATAGAAAATACCCCTTGTGTCAAAGAATGGTCATGGCAATAAACATACAATAATGTCTACATTCCGTGTGCAATGACCAGCTTCATCTTGAGGCTGTAATGGTCTCCTTCTGCAGTGCCAGGCCAGACAAAAGCAGGCATCCAAGGGGAGGAAGGGAGGGAGGGAGGGAGATGAGAGAAGGAGAGAGGGAGGGAGGGACAAGCACGGACTCCACTCTCAGTTGGCATTACTGTCTCCTAGTGAAGAGTAACAGTAACTGGGTGAGCTTCCTTCTCTGTGTGCTTTTTGGTCTAAAACAAAGTACGTCACTGTAAATCAAAGGTGTATTAATCTACCCAGCTTTGAACTTAAACAGCAGAGGAGCAGCACCCGGCCACCTGTCCACAGGGAACATTAATGTTAGTCAGTACATGAGTATAAGCAGCACCACCCCTCAGCTCAGACAGGAGATGACTTTTGCAAACCATTTTTTTCTGTGTTGCTCGAAAGCCTGTGAGACTCAGGAACATAATGGAGAAGTCATGATGACTTGGGCCTCTAAGAGTATTAGCTGGGCATACCTACAGTGGTTCCCACCACCAGCATGGGCATCCCAGCTACAGCCTGACCTTTCACTACAGTCATCCCTGGACAGCTTATTGGTGAGGAAATTGTTGTTTCCACCAGTTTGATTACCACTCTGATGTATAATCTGGAACAAGAGCAATAAAATAACCCAGAAAAGTAAAATACATTGTTTCAATAAAAAATGTTTGCTTGGGTGTCTCTCTTTCTCTGATATTTATTTGTCCACAACCAAGAAACAGCATTTGAATTTTTTTTATCCCAATGGATGCATACTCAATATGTCATCAGAACTATTAGGCTGAATTATATAACTGCAAAATATAGACATGCTCTGTGGCAAGCTACTTTTCCTCAGGCAACCTCGTATGGCCAAAGCTTGTTAGTTCTTGTCAGTCGGCTTTGGAAAGATACTTCCATCCAGCCGTTCCTTTTTGGTTTTTTACTTCAACTATAACCAAGCTACCAATTTTTTAACCATGACAAACTACTAATATAACATTATTACTGCATTAATAAGTTAATGTTCTCCAATTCAGATCTGATTTTGATGTATTCAGAAAATAATACTATCATTGAAATTTTAAATTCAGTTAGGAGCTGAAGATATTTAAAAGGTTTTAAAAGGAAACAGAAATTTTAAAACATTTTCTCAGCCTACATGAAGGGAAAAGAAAGACCAGAAGGAAAGTAAGAGCAAAACTGAATATACACAACTCATCAAAACCCAGAACACCAGACCAAAGTTTAGGTGATTAAATGCTAATTAGACAATTAAAATAATTTTAAATATAAACAACAGATTGCATTACTAGGAGCGACTAGGAAGATTTTGGCTCATCAGCAGTTCCAGAGCTATGACTGGAAAACAAAAAGCCCACAGGCAGTAATTGCTGAGAAAGAAACCATCCTTCTACAAAGAATCTGAGAAATAGGACAAAGAAGAGCAAGAAATGCTGTTCTGTGTTTTTTTTCTCCCAGCCTCAGTGCTTTTAAACCTTGCAGTTAGCAACTCCTTCCTGGTGACGCTCTTGTACCTTATGAGAGCACCAGGAAGTTGACTTTGCTACCCACATCTTAAAATGGAGGGGTGGGAGTGGGGAGAGGGGCATGTCAAAGGGCAGGAAAAGACCTGGCGAAGAAAAGTTGATGTTTACCGTATTCCTTTCTACACAGTTTTAGATGCCATAAAAAGAGCATATTTGAGAAAACTACAGAGGTTTTTGGACCACGAACAACCAGAGGCTTATTCAATGTTGTATCAGAAAGCTTCAAATCTAAATCCTCTTCAGTACCCTTTCCGTTCTCATACATTTTATTTTGGTTTTCAAGTCACTTAGAGAGGATGCAAGCAAATGGTGCATGCATATCTAATGTCCCTAGTGAGTTTTCTGAAGCAAAGAAAGGATCTTAGTGGCAGGAATATGGAGGAACAAGGGAGAAGTCTGAAGAATTCTGAAGAGTAAATAATTAAGACAGAGGATAGGAAGGTCAGGATAGATTATGAAAAAAAGAAAAATTCCTACAGACCTCTTAGTCATATAGTGGTGTGTATCTGTGGCAAACATCATCAGTGCCATGCAAAGCCTTGGATCTAAATTTGTACTTGTTCCACTAAAGTAAACTTGATGCCACTCCTGGTATATCTATCACTTCTTTTCCCACCCTCCATTTATCTGCCGGTTTCAAAAGATATTATTTTTTTTCCTGACTTTGTTATGTTTATGTAGATTGTGATATCTTTGGGGGTTTTATACCTATATTGTCTTAAAAATATCCAGCAATTAATTCTCCATTCAGTTCTAGGGGGTTTGCAATCATAGTTTGCTAAGTACTATGCTAGTAGTGCCATTGTTTATTTTGATGGACTCATCTCAAATTTTATTATTGTCATTTTTCTGTCTGTATTTATAGATGTCAATCAACCAAACAGATAAAGGTCAAGATGAAAAGAAAACCACACTTTATTGCTTCTCTCCTCTAAATTGACTATTCATCATCATAATAGTAGAATTAACATATTGATTACATTTCTGTTTATAGGTACCACCTAGGATATATAAAATATGTTGAGATGTGCTGTGGCATACAGAATAAAGTAATCCTTGTTCAGAATAAGTCTTATGAAGAATGGTTAAGGGAACTGGGGTTGTTGAGCCTGGAGAAAAGGAGGCTGAGGGAAGACCTTATCCCTTTCTACAGCTACCTGAAAGGAGGTTGTAGCAAGGTGGGTGTCAGCCTCTTTTATCACATAACAAATGATAGGATGAAGGAAAACAGCCTCAAGTTGCACCAAGGGAAGTTTAGATTGGATATTAGCAAAAATGTCTTCACTGAAAGGGATATCAAGCATTGGAATAGTCTTCCCCGGGGAAGTAGTTGAGTCATCATCCCTGGAGACATGTAAACGTGGCCCTTAGGAGCACAGTTTAATAGTGGGCTTGGCAGTGTTATGTTAACAATTGGACTCAATGATCATTTCAATGTTTCTTTTCCAACCTAATTTATTCTCTGATTTCTGTCAGTAGAAAGATCAGTCAGGGTGGGGTCTACTCAATGATGGGTTTCTCCTCATGTCATTGAGTTGCATTTGTGAAGCAATGATTTTCAACCTTTTTCAGCTTACAGACCTTTAAATATTTTCCAGGACAGCTGTGAAATCTAGCTCTGCAAATTTAAGACAAATGAAAACTTTTAACATGGCCTACATATTTCCATGTACCACAGATAAAAGACTGAAAATCTCAGACTTACCTACTAGAAAAGCAGATCAATAAATCTGACCACCAAAGGGTGGTCAGGTGAATTTTGGTACAAGATTTCCATTGCTGTGAAAGCTACTGCCACTTTCACAGTCCAGTCCTGAACATGCTCTTTCAGATATCTCTTCCGTAGAAATACCAAAGGCAGAAAAAAGAAATGTTAAAAAGAAGGAAGATTTTAGCCTCCTAATACAGCAGTCATTACTTATATAGAATTTTGCACCATAATTACTTTCTATAACTGAATCTCCAGCATAACTATCTCCACAGAAACCAAGGCACAATTTGCAAAACAGCTAGATGTTTACAGTTCTTCTTGTGAAAAGCAAATGCCTCAACTTGAAGGACTGCTGAAATGATCACCAGATGGTGCTTTGTACAAGCAGGCTGGATATGGCTAGTAGCCAAAATAGTTAGCAAGTTAGGGTAAGGTTCTTAAATTTGTACTTCCTGATATCAGCAGAGCATATAATCAATACTACGTCAGCCAACCAGACAGACACTTTAAATGCTTGTTGTCTTGTTAACAACGTACATATCCGTGCCTGAAGTACAAACAATTCTTTGGAACTTCAGGGAATGCAAAGCTAAGAAAAACAGGGAGCAGAGTTATTTTTGATGGAGTTTAACAAACACAGACTGGAAAACTTCCTGCTGTGACCCAAAGGTCAGCTCTCTTAACCTTTGCAGTGCTCTGGCCTTTTCCTTTTAGGAAAACCCAAGAGAAGGTAGTTGTACCTAGAAACCCCACTGTGTCCAAGAGGGAAATTACTCATGCCACATGCTGTAAGACTTCAGACATACAACATGACCTTCTGAACAGAATTGTGAAGCAATAGCTGAGAATTTGACAAAGAAACTACCAAACTTCCTAAACAACTTGTACTTTTGAACAGGTAGGGGCAGAGCAACATTCGGATGAAGAAATTATAAAATATAACCTCTGTACTTGACAACACCGTCCGTGTGCATTCAGCATCATGCCTGGTTTTGACAACAGAAATTATTTTTCTCCTTTTAGCTCAGAAGAACCAAAATAGCCAGAATAGAAATGGTACTTTATTCCTTCCTTCAGTTCAATTTAAAAGTCAATTAAGTTCAAAGCAATAGATTCAAGATTCCCCCATGGAAATCATTTTAAGGCAGGGATAGTAGTGTTGAGTGAATTCGTAGCACAGGAGAGATCAATATGATCTCTAGAGGTCCCTTCCAACTCTGACAACTCTGTGAACTGAATGAGATGGCAATCTGCGAATGCAACAGGAACAAAAAAGAAAGATGAAACTAAAGTCAGTGGGTACTTGAGGGAATGGAAAGACAGGTCTGCAGGAAGCTGTATGTAAACAGGCCCTCACACTTAGCCACATGAACTCCAGTGGAGCTAAAAGCATTCCCCTGTGTTAACCATTGTCACACTGAGAAACTATGTACACACAGATACACAAGCGAAGGATGATTGGATGAGGAAGTTCAAGAAATGTGAACGCTATCATTAATGTCTCTGCTACGCACTGAGGCAAACAGAATAAAAGCTTAGATAATTATGCTGATCACAGGTCTGTCCTTCATTTTTCTTTTATCTTTTGACTTTGTTGGCCAACTTTAGCTAAGTTTGATATGAGGATAGAGCTTTAAAAGTACTTGCTAGCATCAGGAAAAACAAATAAACAAACAATACCAGGTAGTCAACCAGATGCCCTAAAGGAAAGAACACATTGAAGCCTGAGCCCAATGTTATTTGACAGTAGAGAATGTTCATACAAGATAGAAATACTAAATCTGTCTTTGTAAATTCTTTCAGTCCTAAACTATTTACATGCTAGGGTAATATAAAAAAATATTTTCCATTTAATATGTGAAAACATGCAGACACCTACACCAGTATCTCTTAAGGATTAATAGTCATTAAATCTTCTTTATAAACATGGGATTTTTACAAGTCCAGATACTGTGCTGTTTTGCACATTATATGAATGACTAATTGTGTTCAATATATCCTAAACCCAACATATGAAATATAGATCTTTGTAAAGAAACAGTACAGATATGCTTGCAGATGGTAAACACCTTCAGATTTATAGGTATGATGTTGCATTTTCAATCATCTACTTCACATGGTTTTACATCCCACATTAATTATAAGCTTGTTTTAAAGTGACAAAAACATTACTTGAGATAACAATAAACTTCACAGCCAATGTTTAATTGCATCATAAACTCAAACATCTAAAAAAGTTGAAGAATTTTCACAATAACTCTTAGAATTATAGTTCTGAATTTTATTTTAATGAACATAATTAAATATAGTAGCTGCTTTTAGAAATACTGTACTTCAGCTGAAAAAGGAGCTTAATCTGAAGTTTAGAAATCCTGCAGATAGTACTACATCTGCATTAAAATCAAATGACAACAAAAATGCATCATATTTCAGGAGTATCATTGGCTTGTTTTCCTGGCTAAATTCCAGTTTCAAGTTTATGCTCTTTTTTGTATGTCTTTCAATATACAAAAAAACTTAAAGGTATATGCATCACTTAGATTTATGAATGATACATGTCTTCTACTGTCCCTCTGCACAGCCATAGATTGCATCTGCAATGTTGGGGTTTTTCCCCCTTTTTACCTTAACACAGCTATTTGATAGATTAAAATAATCTGCACAGCACAAATTCCACATGCATATAGATACACTTGACTTTATACCAGATTTCATACTTTTGCTTCCTTACCAGGAAGAACAACCAAGTGACGTGTCCTCCCTGCTCTTTAACTTTCCTTTCTCTGAGTCTTGTGGCATGGCACACTTTCTACCACCATGGCAACACCTCTTGTGCTGGGTTTGCATTCTCACTTTGTGGGTTCAGGAAGCCTACAACAAGCTGTTACACCATGCCAGCATGTGGAAGCATAAGCTTTATGCTAAGGAAGCCACCAGCTGAGTGGGTAGCACCCCACTGTGTATTCCACTATACAGTCATGCTCCCTTTATGTGGACTAAATTGGGGGAGGGGTCTTTAATTTACATCTATCCATATAATATATTCTGGTTAAATGAGGCAACATCAAAAACTGCACTGGGGAGGAGAAGAGGTGATACCCTCAAAATCATGAAACATTCCCTAATGATCAGATATTGAGAAGTGATGAATGTTCGTGATTTTTGCTCCAGTCAAATGCAAGTTGCTCATATGCTACACAGAACTGGGTACTCACTGCTCCATTAGGTCTCAATTATAAAGTACTGTCTTTGATGAATTAATCAGAGCACTATAAAACTACTCTAGTTTTCCATGATTACTGAATAAGGCATGTATACTACTGAAATGAATTCACAGAGGAATGGACCAAAGTCAATAAAAATGTTTTAGTCAAACTGCTGCTTGTGTCACCATAATCAACAAGCAAATAAACTGACTCTACAAACAGTATGAAGAACAAATCTTGAAAACATGTACTTAAAACTAATCATGTGAAAACAATTCAATAGCTCTACACAAGGATTATATCATAAATAATCTCAAGATTAGAAAGCTTTCACAGTTAATGATATGAAGATCACAGATTTTGCAAAGTTTTGGCAACTTCAGCTTTATGTACTGGGTCTTCTCTTTTCTTCATTTTTATGTATGCTTCAGAATGGAGAGTATCATCTGCATTTAAATAATAGATTAAAGGAAAGAAAATATCAGTTCAGCTATAATATAATAAATGTTTTGTAGCTGTATTGCAATGCAGAGTTCATGCCTTTGATCCCACACGAAACAGCACTACTTTCTAATGCAATGGTTATCCTATGCATCCTATATCTAATGCATGTTAAATATCATCATATTGCAAAAACTAGATTCAAACCCAATCATTTTTGTCATGAGGACTTACCAACCAGCTATGGCAGAGTATCCAAGATTACTCAGGTGCATGCCTCCTTACCATGGATACCGTGCAACTGCTCTGGACAATAATTAATCTCTGTAGAAGTAATGGGTGCAGAGTTAATCAAAGTGCATGTATTCAATACACAATCAATCATAACTATATATAATAGTGCATTTTCTTGTCCACTTGAAATATTATATGCATTAGTTCAGGATCTTTACCTGTTTTGAGGTAAGGTTGCAGGAACATATTGTCCAATGGCCTCACAAAATTCACATTTGACTGCTGTCAGTAACCAATTAATCTGTGTTGTGAGCAAGATCTGTGAGCACAGAACTTTGAGCTGGGGATGGGAACTCTATGCAGTGTGCCATGATCCATATGGAACAGCTCATCTAATGTTGTAATAGGGGTTTCCATCATCAAAAGAGATGTAAGATTGCTATCACTTCTTCTATAGTTTCCATCATTTATTCAATGAATTAGTTAACCAGCTTCGAGTGATAATGCCTTTCTTAGTGATATCCTTAAAGAATTGACACCTGCTCAGTACAAAATAAACACAAATATGTGTTAGGAAAACACATGTTGAATGAAAACAGGTAAGAATGTTGAAAGGTCAAGATCAGAGCTGAAAGCATCCTGCTTTTTTGTTTTGTCACTTAAAATCTTTAATTCAAAAAGCCACATATGCAACAAGAAGTTAATTGTTTATATTTGGGTTTCTGGATGGGCAATAAAATTCAGTTTTGGGTGCTACCCTAGAGCAAAATCTATTTTAGACTGTTGTTTTTTAATTGTAGAACTTCAAATGCCTACTAAATGTTGATTTCTTAGACATAACACACATGATACTAAACTATTAGGAGGCCCCAGTCAGAACTTTCTGTGCTGACTGAACTAGCTTCTCCAAAGATTTGTAGTCAACTTTGAAAAACATACTTGGATTGTTCTGGATTTCACTTTTACTATGTTACATTGTACCATTTTTTATTTAACCAGCACATACCCTGAACAGTTTAAAAAAGAAAAACCCCAAACAATGCCATAGAACGTTGTTAGGAAGAACATAAAAAGCATTTGACTAATTTTGGATTAGGGTTTTTTTTCATGCCTTGTACTGCAGTTCCAGGAAGGATTTTGCAGGTATAGATTAGAACAGAAATGAGTCAACCATAAACCTCTAACTTTGGATGTCAAATACCTGCCGGTCATCTGAACTTTGGTTTATTTCATTTAAACCTGCCAACTCCTATTCATATTTATATATTCTGCATTTTGCCTTATTATGCTTAATACATATATTAATACAACATTTTCAGTATTGCTGTGCCACTTCTCTGTAACTAAAATCAGTATACCATTTATTCTAATGGCAAAAGAAAGGCTAATATATTTCATTTGCATGTTAATGACTGCATTCTTTAGTCAAATAAGCCATAAACCACTTCCAGTCCAGCTAACATATTTTTCTCTTGATTAGAAAGATGTGTCAGACATTTTCAAAGACTTAAAAGAACATTGATCCAGGCTACCCCTCTACCTGCAATAGTGAGAGCTATTTATGACTACACTAATCTAGAATATACATAAGATGAAGAAATCACACTTTGCAATTTTACCAACTATGACAGCGCTGCCATTAGCAACTTAACAGGTGAAAATACGTGGCAGTCACTTCTGTCTTAACAGGGTCATATGGACAAAGCCTAACTCAGCCATATGCTCAACAATATAACTCAGTTATACTCAGTTATATAACAGTATAACTGTTACAGTATAATTGTAACAGTTATTCATAGGTCAATCAGCTGTTTTTGTCATCATTGAACTCAAGGCCATATCACAGCTTCTCAGAAGAGGCAAAGCAGAACATAGCCATAGCCATACATAGCCAAACATAAGAGGTCAGTGGGAAAAGGTGGAGGAGGAAGATGCCATTCCTGAGTCAAAAGGGAGTCCTGGAAAATCTAGACCTGTTCCTGCCTGCTGGTTCTGCACCAGAACTATGACTGGGATATGTTTCCCCTTGTTGGTAAAACAATATGTACTGGTCCCACAGCTCTATGCCTCTCTTGGCAGTAAGAAAGTTGACTTTCCAAGGCTCTGACAGAGACAAAGCAAACAGGGCTGTTTTGCTGCCCTAAAAAACTGCATACGTCAATCATTCTGACAGATGGGTCTGGTCCGACTAGCTTATCTCCCAGACTGGACACAAAGATTATCATCATCCCTGCTGGAGCGATGGACTTGTTTTGAATCGTCAGATGCAAATGACTGATCTGCTTAGCTCAGCTTCAGATTTTAACAGGATTAGATTTCTTTTTTCTTGTTTCATGTGAAGAATATACAGAAACACTAGCACAAATAGGCTGCAAATAAACCCATTATGAAATTTACAGGTCACCATAATAATAAAATTTAACACAAGTAGATGATAAATACAACAATAACATTAACTCTATAAACTCATACTATCACTGCAGCAAAGCTAGAATCTGCAGTGTCTGTCATCTGCTTGCCCTTCAGGTTGTTGTATGCTAAAAAGAACTTGCAGATACGTGTGGAGGGTTAAAATGGAAACTGTCCTTTCATGCACAGCGTGCACCACCACACATCTTTGCATTCCAGTCTGCAGCAGCAACAAAGGAAAGCATTTATTCTTAAACCATAAGTATTGGTTATGAAGTAGGATGCAGAGTGATTAATCAAACTTGCCACAGCTCTCTAAGATCTGGGTTGTACACTCGAAACAAATCTCCATCTGCCTCACTCTAACCTTTCCCATGCATACAGAATGATCTAGGTAGAGTTGTAACTGCAGTCTCCAGGCTCAAGACTGAGTTAAGATCTAATTTTTTAAGAAAACTCTTAAATGGAATTTGCCAAGTACTACCAAAAACATTTTGCAGGTAGGAAGTATATGTGATTTCACTTCAGCTGAATTTGCAGCTTTTTGAGTGTATTCTCCACAAATGTTCAAGCAGCTGAATATGATCAATTAATGTTTATCCTGAATCCTGTTTCTGGATTTAAACTTGTATTTATCTTTGAAGGTCACTGATCCTATTTTAGACCTTAAGAAGGGCTTATAACCTTTTTTCCTCACTCTATCCACTAGGTCTAATTAAAAAAGCTACCACCTACAAATATTTCCCATCCAGAGATTTTATGTATATATTTCCAGAAAGCGGAATAATCCAAAGAAAGTACAGAAATATTAAAATATTGCATCAATTTTCAGGTAAGTGTCTATGTTCTGTTTTCATGACAGATTTTTCAAATTTATATTCAGCACATATACAGAATTTACAAGCAGAAAGATAGGTGATTTTAAACCATTATCTGACACTGTATTTTGCAAACTATTTTGCTGTTAGATCTGCAAAATTAACTAATTTATCTGAATTTTTTTTACAGTTGCCCAGTTCAACAAGGTTAAATTGCAGATGATTCCTCAAAGTTGTGGCTCTTGGCCTACATCACACTCTTAATTGCTGTTTTTAAAAAGTTAGCAAATCTCAGAATTTTGTAATAGTGAGGAAAAGCTCGAAAATGTCTCCACAAACCTTTCAAGAACAATAACACAAATAACCCAAAATAAGACCTTTTTGCCCACAGTTTTCTTAAACTGCAAAGATGCTCCCATGACTTTTAGCAGGATGACAAGTGATCATCTGGCAAGATATCAAGCCGGCAAGTAGGGATTCTGGCCAACTGGCCAAGAGCACAGCTGGCTCTTGCCCAGCTTGCCTGGTGCCCAGCTCCCAGCTTCCTGACAGCCTCCACCATTCTCCCCCTGGCCAGATGCCTTATCCTTCTGCTGGCTGCTTGATTTGCTGCTGGCTGCCTGGGCGACTGGTAGAATGGCTTGAGCTTGCTCTCCAGCTCCCTGGATGCCCAGGAGCCCATCTGGTGTTTGGGATCTCCAGCAGACAGATTGGGCCAAAGTGAACCATTTGTCTTTGCCAGAGATTCCAGACTGCTGACATTTCATTCCAATGTAAAACAAACCAAAGCCTCCAAAACCAAAGATTGTCTGTAAAACAGCAATTCCTTATTTCCCTCCAATAAGTTCTGGCTGAAGACTAAGCAACACAGAAACAGACTGTGGTTCTTTGTTCGTTTTCAGTAATATACCAGTCCATGCAAAGTCCAGTAAAAGGCCTTCTTTGGAATAAGATAACACTAAGTTGAAATACAGGTGTAAGAAAATAATTGATGAAGGTCCATATTCTATATTGCTGTACAGGGATGCTGTATGCAAAACAACTGATAAACAATACTAAATAACCTGTGAGTGTACTCTCCTGCTTCAAAGAAAATAAAATTAAAAAAATATAAAATCATAGCAGTTACCTCCCCAAGAATCTCAGACTAAATCTGCATGGAGAGACAATGCAATATAAAAGGGCTCCTGCCATTTGTATGGAAAGTCTTTTTCCAAATCTAATCTTCAGAATCTTATCTTTATATCAAAGGCATACAAACATATTTTTCAGTGGTCTCATTCAAAATGTATATATGCATTATGTATATGATTTTGAAAAGAACCTCACTGTAAAGTGCCAGTTCTACTGACTGATCTGCCTGGGTTGAGCTCTACAATAGTAAAGAGATCCAGCCGCGTTGGTAGTTTGTGTAATTAACCTTGCATCATGCATGACCCCTTCAAAGGAAAGAAAATATAAGACTAGACTAGACTAGATTAGACTAGACTAGACTAAACTAGAATTTTTATGTTTCTGCAATTATGGCATTCTAAAAGACTAAGAAACATCTTCTGCAATCAGTAGGTCCTATGTTCTTTCTCACTGAACCTGTCACCCTTACTCCCCTATCCCACCACCCCCAAAAAGCAGTGCTGAAAGCTTGTGGAAGAAATCAAAACAATTTTCACTGAAAAAAGTAAAAAACATGACACTTTCTATTGCTAAAAGAACTCAGATACATCAAACCATCCTATTTCAATTCACTACTACTATCTTAAGGAAATTAATTATTTCTCTTAGTTCAACAAAAGAGCATATTATTTAGGGAAAAGAAAGATAGTCAAAGTAAAGATTTTAGAAAGAAGTCTTATGACAAGTCTTTAGTCAGCCTGTAGAACGGAGGATCTATAGCTTTTTATCCAGGGTTTGAGCTGTGTTACAATCTCCAGTCTCTTTCCTTTCCCTTTGTATTGCAGCAGTGAAAGACAGATTATTGGAGATTCTGGAAATGGTTTAGTTATTCCAGTACTCGAAACCCATATAACCAAAGAATTTTTACAAAAAAGTTACACAGTAATTTTCATAGGCATTAAATAATCTTACAGTTTATTCAAAAACCTAGACCAAACTGCATCCACAAAATTGATACATTCTTAGCATTGAGTCTAATAAAAACTATGAGGAATGGTGCAGCTTTATTAGCCATTCTCTTCCTCAGGTGAGTTTAGAAACTGTCAAGGCCATGAAGAAGTACAGCTGAAACCTTCATGCTTTACATACTCCTTTTTATCAAAACTGCTATAGGTTTATTTCATTCTTGACTCTAAACATTTGAGTGACAAATGATTGGGCTTGCCCCAATTCCTGATGGACCCTCACACGGCTTAGCCCTAAGGAGAGTAAAAAGGATGGAGGAGGCTGCCAGGTAAAGGATTTTTCCAGCACTTCCAGAAATACCGTTCAATTCAAATCTCATTTTCAGCATACACAGACTTGGATGAGACATAATCACGCAATGTCACCTTCTACATTTATTAAGCAACTCAAAGAAATAAATATTAAGGAGCAATGCATAGTCCTGTTTACTAGGCTGTGAAATATAGAGCAATTCAACCATGGAGAAAGCACCGCATTTATTCTGAACAAAGACGAAATAATTTTAATAGATTAAGCAAACAAACACACATTAAATTTCCTTTTTTTTATGAGAAAAAAAAACTTATTTTTTTTTTAATCTAGGAAGTGTTAAATTCAAAACTTATGAAGGCAAAGTAGACATATTTTGAGATATGCGAATAATATATAACAGTACTCAGACAAGCTCATCTCTTCATATTGCCTTGGAAATCTGCTATATGAACTTACAGCCATCTTATTAGCTGAAAATGGATGTGTGGCATAACTTTCAATTTTTAGATGAAACTGACATTTCAATGCATCACATCATTGCGCAATGTAACAATATGACATGCTGAAATGATAAAATGCCAGCTCTCGGCTGCAGAACTGAAAAAGGAAAAAATTATTTTGAGACATAAAAATTGCTGCTAGGTTATAGAGCAGCCCTCCCTTCTCCCCCAGCTTCCTCCTTCCCCCCTGCTCAAAAGAGAAATCAATGATCTTTATTCTTAAGATATTCAGCAGTGCCACCAGGAATGTTATTACAGGCACCTGAGAAGTTCCTGCAAAGTTGTTGTTTCTGTGTAAGGAATGAAAGGGTTGCTTGATGTATTAAAATTTTTAACCTGTTGCTCTATGAATTTTTTTATTCCTGCCTTTTAATGTAATGGCTCCCAGATTTTCCAATCCCAGAATGATTTTCAAACACCCACCTTTCTTGCAAGATCAACACAGGCACTGAGGCTGACAGTTTGCAGATTTTTCTTTTAAACTTCATGAGGAAGCTAGACCATTTTCCATGGCAGTACAAACCACAAAGACCGAAGTCTGGGAATCACCATAATGGAAAACAGAATTTAGAAGTAAAGAGAAAAGCCCATTGTGATTTCAGGCTAATATTATATTGGAAAATAATATTTATATGCGTATGAATATGAAGACAAAAATACATGAGAATGAGATCTGTACATTTTACCAGAGTTTGTCCTATTAAACCAAAGCAATTCAGATTTTTTCCTGTTTCTTCTTTTGTTCCATTTTAGAAGTAAAATCTATATATAAAATAGCAGAATATCTCATAAAACAGAAAATCCAGTTCTATTCTATTCTAAATCATTATTTCACTGTGCTGTTTTGCATCTTTGTGATCAGCTATAACGCATTCATTGCCCTCATGTTGCTTATTGTACATTGTGATGGTACTTTAGCTAATAAAATTCAATTCACAGGACACAAGGTATGACACTTTTAAACCAAATCCTTAGATCTTTAAATTAAGACATCATTGTAGCATTTTTACATAAACATCATGCAGAAAAGCACTCATTGCTATTCACATTTCAACTTATGAGCAACTAGACAGCTATTGTTCTAATAAGTAAAAAAACCATCAAACTGCTGCATCTGAATTCTAACCCAAACTACAATCAAAATGACAATACATTACATGAAAATACAGGCAATAGTCTGAGAATATTGGAAATTACAGTTACCTTATTCTTCTAATTTAAGGGCAAGATTATCTGACTTTTCTTAGTCATTCAGGTAGTTAATCTGTTCAGAGGTATAATGTTCTGAGAACATATCAGAATTTTCCTTTATTTTTTGTAAAGGATCATCTTATGACCTCCTAGCAAATTTCTGCTTTTCTTCCTTACATTTGGATTAACTTTGCATTTTCTTCTTTTTCCTCCCTCCAACAGGTAGCTATCTTTGATGACATGGTTTGCACAGTAGGACAATCTAGGGTAGTTAAATTTCAGGAGAAAGGTAGCTGAATTCTAATGAGCAAGTGGGATCAGCAGAGATTGTTTCAGGTGATAAAACATAAGACTTCACCTTCAAGCTAGCAATGCTGAGTTAAAATAAACTATTAGAGTTCCAAATTTCTATGAATGTAAGAAAGAAATTGAATTCATCCTGTTTGGATACCTGTCTTACAACAGCTGGCAAGGATGACCATTGCCTATGATAATATCATATGCTTACATACGTATGTTTCCCATGCTCCTATGGAACACAACATGTGGAAGAACATGAAACCGAGTTCTGACAATTTTTTTTTTCCTATGTTTATTATTTTAAATATATTTCTGCAACTACTAATATATTCTAAGCCAACAGGAACATTGTTAAGCATTTAAATGTGTGCATAGTCATTCAAAGTCACAGAACAGTAGTGCTTCTTCAGTGTTCAGTCTAGTATGTTTAGGTTATACTGCATAAGGATGCCAGATTTAGATAAAACATCTGAGCTGATTTGGCAGTTAATTTCTGTTAAAGAACATGGGCCTTGTCTCTCTTCCCAGCTTGGTGATCTTTTCCCACATATTTTAGCTACTTCTGCCATTCTTCTGACACCTCAACCAAGCCAAAAGAAAACTATTTGCTCTCCTCCTCCCACCCACTGAGTTTTCTCTCAGCTTAGTGAGCTGAACTGGAGTGCATATTAAGTACTCCAGAAACATAAAGGAGCCATAAAATAGGGGAAAGGCAAAAAGACTATTTGGCCAGGATCAGGAGGGGAAAAACAGGGTGTAAAGTGGTACCACCTGTTCTGCAGGTAAGGGTATAACCCCGGCTAGCAACCAAGCACCACACAGCTGCCTGCTGACTAATCCCCTGCTGGTGGGATGGGGCGGTCAGCTGTCCCAGCTGTATCCCCTCCCAGCTTCTTGGGTGCTCCCGGTCTTCTTGTTGGCAGGCCAGTATGAGAAGCTGAAAAGTCCTTAACTGCTTAGCAACAACTAAAATATTAGTGTGTTGTCAAGATTGTTCTTATCCTAAATGCAAAATACAGCACTATACCAGCTGCTAGTAAGAAAATTAACTCCATCCCAGTTGAAACTGGGAAAACATTGGCTAAGCTTTTTTTTCATCTCACCACCCTGTATACATACATATTAAAGTTATCCATATCTTATCCAAGCAAAGCCAATGGAAACTGCAACTATTTGATGTATCTAAAATTATGTCACTTTCACAAGATACCTACCTGTGGTTTTAGGCAGCTATGACTAACACCTTCTTGTCTGCACTCCAATTGTTTTAAAGTACTGATAAAATAGTCTGGTGTACTGCTGTTTCCTACAACAATGACTATCATTCTTTCCATCTGCAGACAAAGAGAAAAGGATACACTCAAGCAATCTTTTAAAGAGAATTCATTATGGCACTTGAAATGACCTTTCAAAATTGTTAGTGAATCAGTTATCAACACTTAAAGTTCCATTCCTCTCACTACAGCCAGCATTTTTTTTTGCATAAATAACTTTGCTAATTATCATTAAAAGCATTTACTCTGAAGTGTAAAAAGCTGTATGCAATACAGCTGATTAGAAGGCATGTCACTAAAGTGTGTCTTTTTCCTTCCAATTCTTAATCCCAGGCAGTTGCAGTATGACCCTATATCCTGAATATGTCAGTATAATAGGCAAAAATGAAGAAATATTTTCCTATTAGCATTGATCAAGATGTTTCAGCAGCTAGTATCAATGCACTATCTCAGATATTTGTTTTCCTACTTTACACCACTAGGGATAGTAAAGTTAATTGTTTATATACTCTCTAAGACAAAGAAATACATTGGCCCTTGAGAATGGTTATGCTGAGGCTTCTTAGCTTTGTTATACAACTCATAAATCTTCTACCTCTAAATGCACACAATACCACAGACATATTTCAGACCAGATCCTCTGTAGCAGTAAATCAATATAGCTCTACTGAAATCAATGGAGCTAGTGTGATTTACAGTAGCTCAAGATCTGCCCTTTCGATTGCAACCAGTGATATAAGAGACTCAAGAGGGTTATTACAGTAATATTCAGAAATATATTTTCCAGTAAATTACAGGTTTTTAAATAGAGACGAAAGAAACAATGCACAGGCACTGCACAATGAAACTATTGTAGCATAAGATTAGTGGGAGGGGCCCATAGTTCTTCATGCAGACTCTAGCTACCTGTAGGTAGGCATCAAGCCAGGCACCAGACCTAACCTGGCTGCCTGTTCTCACTACAGTCCGTTAAGAGAAGTAGGCCCAATATTTCACCTGTTCTGCCCACTGGTATGAATGTTCAGGCACGCCTGTTGATTTCCTCTCACTGCAAGGGAACCTATGCAGCTGGTTTACAGTAGTCACCTAACTCCCCGACTGCCAGAGGAGTCTCATCACTAGCCAAGGAGCTCTCAGACCTTCCAAGCTGGTGCATAACAAAGTTAGCTGACCTTGGTTGTTATAGCAATAGGTATAAGCAAGACCTTCTCTGCCTACCATTCCTTGGTATTAACTATAAACATCAGATGTTATCTGCTAGAGACACTGTCTGAAAAATATGCTGTTAACATCAGAGAATTTGAAGAGGCTTAACTGAAAAAGTAAAATTACTGAAAATTGGTTTTTACCTCAAACCAGGACAAAAATATATTAAAATAGAGAGCTAATATACCAAATGTGATCACAGAACCACAAAGTTAACTCTGGTTTATTGTTTTCCTCCCCCAGCCTGGTAACATTAATGTAACTATCCTGAGTTGAGGACATAAGTAGAGCAAAATATGAAAGGAGAGGAAACATTTTGCCTATAGCTGGAAAAAGAAACAAAAGACAGTCTGCCAAGGACAGACACTTTTTTTAGAGCTTGTTAATGTGCACTGTGAAAAAAAAAGAAAAATTTTTAAAAGTCCTTTTATTTGCTGTTGACTGGAAATGGACAACATAAAGATAACAAGGAGAATTAATTTAGAAGAGTTTCAGCTCAGGTGAATGCACTGTTTTTCTAAGCAAACAATTAGTACTCCATCAACTTGCAGGTGACTTTGGAGCATTTTTTTTGTAAATGTGTTGGCTGTTTAAAATTTGTAATAAAATAAGTGATTATTTCCTCCTTTGTTAATGAGTCTTCCACATCTCTTACCACAATGAGCCTTCCATATCTCTTACCACGGAACTTGACAAGATTAGGGATTGGAAAAAGAATGCTTAATTACTTTCCCAGGCTGTTTAATGTTTGTGAAGGCTGCTTAGAAATGTGGATCAAAGGAGAATAATTATCACTTAATTGTATAATCTTTAAACAAGAACACGTTTCATCTTTGAACTGTATGTATGCCAGATAACACAATAATCTTGGGTTCAAAAAAAACCTCAGAAATCACTGAAAGATAGTTGAGTATCTGGTATCTGTTATATCAGTTCATTGAATTAATAGAAGTGCACTAGACTTAAAAGGACTTTATAGAGATTCTGTGATACACTATGCTCTGCTAAAACTTCAGGGTTTTGTCAGGTAAGTACTTTGGTAAAAATACAGTCACAGAGAAGAGTAACTGAATTTACACCCTAAAAGTAGCAAGGGAAAAGAAAGTATAACTGCTTTAATCCATAAAGAAGCAATTAGGTATTCTGTGTTATTTCTTACATTGATTCAAAGTCCAAGTCACAGCTACATTCTTTGGTGGCATTTGGAAGACATTGACAGAAATTCACTGATGTGTTCCTTTTAAGGCAGGCAAAAGGGAACATAAAGGAATAACTGCTTAATGTATTACCAATTGCTAAGGTGCAGTCTCCTCTTTGGACAGAGATATGTAAACATATTAAGTCATAAATTCAAACATTCAGGTAAGTTTTTCATAATAGAACTAAGTTATTCTAGCAATTTTAATACAAGACTGTACTTTGGAAAATATGCCTTAATAGGCCTTCTTTAAAACTGCACTGTTAAGGCTGTACTTCATTACTTGTCATTCTACTTTAAAAAAAAATAAAGTCAGTAGGAGCTTTTTCTGTACAAACCCACAGATTTTAGCTTTATTGAAGGAAGAAAGCAGAAAGATTATTAGACTGGAGAAAGAGGGAGGGGGAAAAAGTAGTATTTCCTAGATGGGACAAAATTTGCTTTATTCAAGTCAGACTAAGAATAACTATAAATTCTGGGGTTTTGTTAATGTGTGTTAAGGTGTGTTAACTCCATTCTAGAAACTCATTTTACTAGTTTAGGATACTTAAATGAAGCTTGATGGGAGTTAAGAATAAAACAGCAAGGACTTAACTACAGAATAAGTCAAAATCTAACAGCTGGAAGTCTTGACATATATCTTTGGCCTGAATACTCTTTCCCTTATTATATATAGCTATAGATGATATATATTTAGATATAAAGTCAGTTACATTCATGTAACATTAAATAACTTCTTGATATTGTGATGACTGGAACCCATTCAGCAATTGAGCACCCACACAGCCACTTGCTCTCTGCTTGGCTCTTTCCAGCGGGACAGGGGGGAGAACAGGAAAAGAAAAAGCAAGAAAAATTATCCTGATTTTTTGCTGAGCATGGCATGAGAAAGTGAGCTTTGCACACTCTCAGTGTGTCTTTTTCCCCTGTTTTTTGACCACACATGAAAATGCTGACCTGTTTCTGTTAGGACTCAGGAAAGACATACAACTGGTTTACTTTCTCTCTTGTCAATCCTCCATAAGGCATGCCCCAGGAGACTATGATGAAACATCTGCAGTTCTCTCTGTTTCTGCTCCTTGGCAGCCCACAGTACTCACACAGGTGAAGTCATTAGCCTTCTGAATGTTACTTCTGCAGTGTTACCACAGGGCTTTGGGTGGTTTTTTCCTTTTCCTTAAATATATGACCTTTGAAGTTTGTTTGGTCTTTGCTTGCTGGAAAATCCACTACTGCTGCGGATAAAATGTAGTGTACCACTAGAAACACCGGAGTTATATTCTTCCCTTCTCCATGAAGTCAAAATTTTGAAAAAAAGACAATATGTGTATTTGTTTATGAAGGGGAACCTTTTGCATCCAGGAGGTTCACTAGCAAAGACTGTAGTATTGCCGTGTTGCATGGTATCAATGGGAGGGTGACTTTCACAGCTATGTTCACACTGATAGTGATTCGAAATCATATATATAACTGCCTTATGTCCTCTCTCTGATTTTCTGAAAGCACTCTGTCCTACTTTTACCAGTAATCTTGCATATGTAAGAATGTCTGCAGAGAGTCTTTCTAAGTGGCTGCGTAATCCTGTGAGTTTTCCCCTGTCTCTGGTTGCTCTCTGAGAAATCCCAACTCCCAGTTTCTGAAAATACATTTTTGCTGCGTCAGATACACGACCTTGATACCGATAAGATGCTTTACATTTTTTCCCTGCCCCCAATCTCAAGCAATTTTCATGGATCAGGAGAGCAGGCGCACATGCTGTCAGGGTTCACTCAGCCCATCAAGTATTCCAAATCAACGCCCTCTGTCCACACTTCCTACTTCTATTTAGATGCTCCCACTTGTTTTGCAGACTAGTAATACTGCAGACCTTTCTGTCAGTCATTCTTACTGAAACAGCATACACACCCAGAGATGTTCCAAAAGTGAATATACAAATGTAAATTCACAAACCTCAGGAGAAATTTAACTCTTCTTAGTCTGTGAATGCTTGGTGAGTATCTTCTTTCATTTCTACATATTTCACAAATTTTATAGTAAACATGAAAAAAAAGCTACCACCAAGATCATGCTGTCATCCTATCCCTCAGTCTTCACAACCAAGACCCCTTTGGAAAAAAAAACAAACAAACAACAACAACAAAACCCAACAAACAAAACCGCCAAAAATACCTTAAAGAACTTGAGAGAGAGCTGATCAGTAAATATGAGGGCTTTGAGTCCTCCTTATTTCACTTGAGACTACAAATCCTTATTTCTCCGTACAGCTGAGTATATTGTAGGCAGCCAAAGATGTTTATACACCCATCTTCTGATGTTTTTATGCTAAGGAGCCAAGTAGCCTAATTTGGTGCATTAAAATCAAAAGAACATAAGATATAGTAGATCAGACAAAAGTTCTAGCTGCTTTGGTATTCTGTCTCAAACACTGGTCACAAGAAGACGATTAAAAGAGAGTAAAGACAGAACCAGTGAATGATATTTCCCATTTACTCTTGCACTCTGCCAGGCTCCAAGAATTTTCTATATGGTGCACTTATTCAGTATGATGTACAGTTAGCATTTCTATGAAATACACAGTACCAATTTATATTTAATATCCTTAAATGGCTTCATCTGTCATGCTTTTGTCCAGTAACCTCCAGGTCAAGATAATCTTTCACCCTCTCCGACATCCTCTGGCAATGAGTTTCATAGCTCTGCTGCCCGCTGTGTGAAGAACCACCTCCTCTGGTTTATCTGAATCTACTTCAGTTCTCTTTGATTATCTAAAAATAAAACTTTTTTTTTTAATACAAGGTGTTGGAGGCTTTACATAGACCTAACTTGAAATCCTTGTTTCCTGACTGCATTTACTCTGTTATGATTCTAGCCATGCAGTGACTTTTTCCATCATGTAGCCATCCAGATTTCTTGTCTATTCTCTGAAACATCCCATTAAATCTTACTAAAAAGATTGGTGCTTCCTCCTAAAGGTTCACCAGCCTTACTCTCCTTATGTTGTTGTTTTATTTCCTCTTAAATGCTCAGATAATGATAGGCATGTTCCAGATATGTTTCTGCTCTTCCTCATTTCCTCTCATGCATGCTACATGTATTGGGATAGAAAATTCTGCTGATGGCAGGGCACCATAGAACTTCTTACATTCCTAGTCACATCTCTTTTTTATCAGCCAGTAAACAGATCACACTAGTCTTTTCTTTCTGCCTGAATTTTTTCCTTTTTGTATGAGGCTTTGCAACACTTCTAAATTTCTAATTATTATAATCACCAAATACTTCCCAGACAGGATTTTTTTTTTTTTTTTTAGTGAAAACCAAAAACTATAATAGACCACATAGAAAGAATATTATCTCTGTCATGCTCATTTTAATAGCTAGGAGGAACATGTTACATTATGATTTATTATATATGTAACATGACTATAGCATATCAGATAAATAATTTTTGACAGAAGATTAAAGTATATCTTGGGTTTTTGGATTGCCTCTTTTTTTTTGTATTGAAATCAATACAAGAGTGGAATACCTGTGGGTTGTTGGGTTTTTTTCTTTAGTAAGGTCCCATTTTCAAGTGAGTATTCCTTTTTATTCTCTGATGTTGGAATATAATTTCTAATTATACCAACTTTTTTTTTTTTCTTTAAACCAGTCTGAACTAAGATTTTCAGTGATTTGCTGTGTATCTGCAGCTAAGGTGATTTTTTTCTATCAACTCATCTGATGTTGAAAATACATTCATTTAACCCTTGTTAGTGAAATAGCTTGAATTTGTTTTATGAGGAGTAGAGGTAGAAGAAAATATGAAATAACTGTTCCCTTTCTGAGACCAAGATTCATGCTCCATATTGGGGTCCTTGCATTGCTAGTGAACAAGCACCAGCAGCTGGGAATCCTGGGAAGATAAAAATGAAGCCTTAGACCTCTGTCTCCATATGTATCATAGATGTACACCATTTCATGAGTCTTATATCAAAGGTGTATTGCTCGGAAGTCCAGTGTAAGAATATGCAGTTCCCACACATCATTTGCAGTTGCAAAAGCAGTTTGTGGGGCACAGCTACTGATATGAACTACATTTGTCCAACTACAATATCTATTCAAATGTGAAATTAACTTTATGTGAATACTGTGTTCCTTTACACCAATGTGGATAAAACCGAGTCCTTTCAAGAAGCAACTTCTGAAAATATAAGCAACAGTCCAAACTGCTGAACGAACACATGCATCATCAAATCTATGCCGGAGCTTTTTTGAAGGTATGAAAATAAATATTTTATAAAATGCATCTGCAGGATATGCTGAATCTACAAATAAAATTCCAGCTCAGATTTCAGGGCATTAAAAATTATATTACAGGAAATGATTTATTCTCTTGCAAAATAAAGCCTAAAAACTGACCAGCTACAATGAAACTGTTTTCCTAATGCCTTCATTATAAAATAAAACTACTCAGGTGATACTTTACTTTAAGGTTCTGATTGCTACAAGTCAAAGAAAACTATAAATGAAATATTTTAATTTCTAGATATGTTGAAGCCAAACTATTCTAATACATGAAATATAACTGTACATTTATTTTCAAAAGTGAACCTTTCATTATTCCTTTCCATTACCAATATTAATAAACTTGGCAGACTATGATGCTCCCTTCTAACAAATAGCAGGCTTTACCATATGTTTAAAGTTGACCATTTCAGCGAATGACACTATCAAACAGAATTTACTACTAGCATAGTTAACTTAAAATGAGGAGTAAAATTCCAGCTGAGAAGCATAGAATATCTTCTGAGATCAATTCCCCCAAAGAGAAAAAATTGTAAATTAGTATTCTGAAATCAGACTATATGTATAAAAACAACAATCCCCTTTATTCTTCCTTGCAACCAAAAAAAAAAAAAGTAGAAAAACATTAGCTAGACCTCTGTTTCTCCATATTAAACATACTTGTCACAAATTTACTACCAGACATTATTCAGTTAGTCAGCAAAGGAAAGAAACATATTGACAAAATAAAATCCTTTGAAAGCTATAAAATACAGAAACGTTATTCCGTCTCTAAAAGTCCTTTCACATTGATCCTTAAATTGGAATTACTTTGGAGAATATTCCAGGGATATGTCACTGTCTCCTTGCTCCATTATTATATTAAACATTCATAAGTGTTAAGAGATATGGTGACAGGCTTTGGTCCAACTCAGCCAGCCATTCTTACAGCATCCTTTTGAAGTTCTTTAACTCATTGGTACCCCACACTGGAGCAATAGCAATGTCTCATAGAATAACTTCAAAAATACTGAGCTTATTCCCAATCAGGAAAGTGCTTTCGCAGGTTGTGATAAGAAATGTCTTCTTTCATAACCTCCTCCTTGCTCAACAGCCTGCAGAGAATATCCACTTCATGCTTGACATTCTTGTAGATCCTGGTGTTATCTGACCCCAGATTTTGTGGTTTGAAAGGAAAGGAAGTAGATGTCTTCCTATTCTCTCCCTCCATTTCATGTCAGAATAAGGCTGTTCTTTCAAAGAATTTTTTTCTTTATAATGAGAGATAATAAGATGGTGAGAAGGACAGGGATTCAAGTATCTCAATGACTCTTGAATGAATGAGGGGAAAGAAGATGCAGAGGAAGAATCTGAACCTGAGCATACTCCAGGGGAAGTTACTGAAATTTACTGCCTTGTCTTGCTGAATCTTTTTTTTCTTCCACCCTGAACTTAGGAAGCTCTACATGTCAGAACTGGCACAGGCATTCCTGAACGCAGCTTCAGATATCAGCCTCTTAGTTGCCCTTTTAGGAAGTTTTTTTCCCCAACAGCTTCAGGGTTTTGACACATATGTCGTGTAAGAGCTTATACAGCAGATCCCTTCCTCTCCAGGTCCTGTCAAGGCTGGAAAAGGTAAACTTACTACACACTTGGCAGGACAGAAGTAAATAAGTCAAGCCTTTCCTTTCTCTGTCATCATCTTTGAAAGCAATGGAAGACTCTTTCTCAGTTTTTATCTTCTTGCCCTTTGAACCTTTACCGCAGGGAGCTGGGTGCTTGTTTCTTTTTCCTTTATTAAATTTTTTCTCTATGAACTAGAAAATACTTCTCCAAGTCATTATTTTATCTTTCAGGAGAATGAGAGAGGCATTCTCTACAGAAGCAATAGATCTTCTTCCCTTTTTATTTTTCAGACAGGATAAGACAATATGCACACACAGCAATAACTTACTGTATGTGTATATTTATATGTACACACACGGTGAAAGCCTGCCTCTATGCTTAGATTATGTAAAATGCCATAGTTTTCCCTACCATTTTCCACATGTATGGTGTTGGGAGTGGAAGGGGGGAAAAAAGAAAAAAAAAAGTTTTCATTACTTTTATACAAAAGGACTCCACTGAATTCCTTTTCCCTCCAAAACAACTTAAGATGGAAATTTAATATCACAATCTTAACAATAATTTTAAGTAAAAATTAACCATTAGTGAGAAAAGAAAAATGACTTCGCCTTCGCCTTCGACTTCAGTACTGCACAACTGAGTAGAAACTGCTACAAAATCATAATAGCAATCACAATAATACAATAAAATCAGAACAACAATCACAATGTTACACATGCTTTGCAGAAACTTTACATGCAGCTACGTTCAAACAAGCAGTACCTTACACCTGGGAATGCATCCTTATCAGGATGTCCCGTGGTGCTTTCTTTATGGAGGAATCTGCACTAAGGGGCAGGAAGGGGAATGAAGCTGGTACTCATTAGTGCATACACTCGTGCACATCCTTCTATTTTCTCAGCAGTTTGTTCAACAGCATTCCTGTCAATGTTGGAGAAGCCATGTCTGAAATATATATCAACCATCCTGATGATGATTGCTATTTTATTGTGACAGGGTCTGAGAGAACATGCTCAAGGGAAATATTTTTTTCAGACAAAAACAGGTGCTATTAAAAAGTGGTGATTTTTACAAGAAATGCTAAAAGCTGTTCCTCCACGTCTATCCTGCTAGATTTTCCTCAAGTTACCAAGTATAACCAGAAAGATGGCAGTGTAACAATAGGTCAAAATATGGAAAATCTAATTTGCTGAAGTTGAGCTGCATGCACTACTTGATTAATGGGCAGCTGTGTAAAAAGACAAAAATACAGCAGGGACAAAAAAAAAAAAAAGACTTGCTGTCTATTCTCTTTATGGGTGGTGGACAAAAAGGACATCTGAAAATGGGTCCATATAACCTAGAAGAATGAGCATCAGCCTACCTCTTGATAACTCTATTCACTTCATGTAGGAATATCAATCTGCAGAACAGAATCTAAACAGCCAAAGGTATCTAAAAAATTAACAAAAGTGTCTTCAAAAGCCATAAGCCATTTATCTGATTCTAACAGTGCTGTGTGCTGTTACATGAAAGATCACAGTTCAGGTTCCCCGGGCATTTCCTAGTTCTTTTGTTGTAATTAAAACATGGAGAATTTAAGACGCAGAGGAGAAAAATCCTTCTCATCTAGTACAGAACTCTTCATTTCTTTGTTACACACAAATGAAATTAATAAATCACACTATCTAAGTATCTTCCAATCACCTTCAAACACAGGATTTTTTCAGCTGTTGTTTCAATCTTTCCCTGTTGCAAACTTGAAAGGTAATTTTAAGCCTGATTTGTGCTGGTATTTATCACATCACAAATCACCTCTATTAAGACAGTACAAAAATACTGTTTTCTTACATGAACTAGTTATAGGAAGTCATAGAGAGGACAGGATTTGCAGCTGCTCATACATAGAGCTAACAGCTTCAGTCTGAAAAAATTCTGACAGTTTCTGCAAAACCAGTTCACACTCAGAGAGGCACACTGCTTCCTCACCACCAAGTATTCAGTAGAGACATCTGTTTCATAGATATTAGTGTGATGTCACAATTTCACCCAGGCAGTCACTGCAGGATGCTTGTCTCTAAAATAATCTAACACAGTCTTGTTGTCCTACATGGTAATAAAAATTAACAGTGTAACAACAACAACAACAAAAAAAGAGAGATAGAAAACAATGTAGGAATGTCATGCACTTGAAATTAACTTTAAGCCGATTATTCTTTAGCATAAAATTTGCAATACATTTTTGCAGAAAAGACATCTTCATCTCTGTATTAAGTTTAATTACTTTATATCAGTCGCTTTTTATATCTGTTCCTTGTAGAAAATATGTTATTATGTAAAAAAAATCTCCTTTATATTTAATAAAAATAACTGGTAACTACTGTAGAGTAATTTTGAACAAGGTCATTGCTTTGAAACAAAATAACTTCTTTCTGGTAAAGGTTTTATATATTGCTTTAAAATTTATTTCAAAATGTTGAAAAGTTACTTCGAAAGAACTTCAGATGAGTCTTTGTAACCTAGATTTTCTCTTTCCAAAGATATTTACAAGCAAGTTAGAAGTCAACATATTGATCCCAAATAGTGTTATCAAGTCCGAAGCTTTCTCAGTCAGCTTCATCCCTCACAAATTAAGCATTTATCTTGGGAGTCTATATCACCCCTGGACAGGCAAAGTATCTTAAACTTCAAGCATGTGTCCTCACCCATTTCTATGGCCACAGACAAAATCTGAAGATGTTGCTGAATCTCTTAGCTCTGAAAATCTGAACCCAGACTCAAGCCAACTTCCCAAAGGCAATACAGATGTAAATATATTGTTTCCCATACACAAGACAGTGAAACAAATATTTTAAGAAAAAGAGGATCGTTTATCCCTCTTAAGAGCTTTTTCCTCTCAGCTGAGCAACACAGAAAGTCTTAACTCTTTTACAAGATTTAACAAGAACAAATGTCAGATTCTGCACCTGGGACAGTGTAATCCTTGAGGTACATATAGACTGTGGACAAAAGGCTGGAGTGCAGCCCTGCAGAAAGGGATCCAGGGGTTGATGCTAAGCTCAATATGAATCAACAATGTGCCCTGGCATTCAAAATGGCCAACTATATCCTGGGGTGTATTAAGTACAATATAGCTAACTGATCCTCATGCAGCGTGGAGGAGGATGGGAACATGGGTCCTTCTTTCCCAGCCCTGCCCCTGGAGCGTGGAGAAGGACATCTCTTATGCACAAAGGCCCAAGGGAGAGGGGAGTAGAGGGCCTGGTGACCTTTGGGCTGTGGTGTTGGCCCAATGTGAGGAGCCTGTCGGAGAGTCTTGGGGGCCTGGAGGTGATGGCGGGTTCAGACTGAGGTGAACCCTTGCTCTGTTTGCTAGTATGAAGGACAAAGCTTCTCACTGCTTTTGTGTTTTTTTTGCTTATCTGTTCTGAGAAAGAGCTCTCCCATTTTACTGGAAGAATCAGAAGCAACTCTTGAACTAGGGCCTTCTGGCAGGTTTCCAGGAAGAAGCTCTTGCCCTTCTCAAACATCTGCCAAAAGATCACTTGGAGGCACACAAAAGACAAGATGACATCTAGGAACATCCACCACAGTTTCACCAAGGACAAGTTGTGCCAGGACCAACATGAGCCTTGCCTTAAGGAGAGCAGTGACTGCCATTTACTCTGACTTCAGCAAGGCCTGTGACACAGCTTGGAACAAGCTCCTTAAGGAAGTGATCATGGCCCCAAGCCTGCCAGTGTTTGAGAAGCATTTGGACAATGCTCTAAGTTATATGGTTTAACTTTTGGGTTGCCCTGTGTGGAGTCAGAAGTTGGATTAAATGATCTTTGTAGGTCCCTTCTGACTCAGGATGTTCTTTGACCCTATTCTATGATTCTATACCTCCTTTTTTTTTGCATTTTTGTGCGTCTTTTTGCTGTTCTTTTAATGGCCTTAAATATCAGTTTCAGGAACTCTGAGGAAGACTAAAATAATGAACAGATCTGTCTGAGCTATAATACAAAACAAAAAGATTATATGCAATTCACCTTGAAAGTCAAAGCCATCATTATTCCTTTTCATGGCTATTTAAAGAGTAAAAAAAAGGAAAGCTGCTGAAGTAATATTTTCACCTTTATATATTGTCCTAAAGAAAGTGCCATGGTTGAAAAATCATCAGAAATTCTATTTTCCACTTCCATTGTGAAATTAAGAGAGCTTTTGCATTCTGAACTCTACCCACACACTGCGGCAGCAGTCCCCTGGATTGTTCTGAGTCTTAAATAGGTGTGCTTTAGAGAAAGTAGAAGGAAAAAATCCTTCAATAGATCCCACGCTAATGACATACTAAACTTTTAAGAAGTTTTCTTTCCATATTTATTGAAGCCAGGCAGTTAATTTTGTACTCATTGGTCCCAAAGTATTCACAGTTTCCTACAGGAGATTTGGATATTTCTCTGCTTGGACAATTGTGTCTGTAATTTTCTATTATCCCAGCAGACTGAGCCTTTTTTAGTTGGTGGCAGCGCTCAAATGTTATCTGACATTGGCAAAGAACAGTCTCTGGGCCTAGCTTTTCTTCATATATGCTGGTGTGTGAATCAATAATAGCTCTTCAGAACTCAAAAAGTCTACCCCAGAGTGAGATTGGAGTAATGAGGGAAAAATCAGGCTCTCCAGTTCGAAATTGTCTTATTAGAGAAACTAGTTGATACTTTAAAGTGAACTTTTTTAATTTATTTTTTTTTTCCTCATCTGTGGAAACTGTGGGTCTGCTGAGAGTGAACAGGGCCAAATATAATCAAGAGGGATGTTGTGGTCATTATTGCATTGCATAATTGCAAACTACATGCCACGCTGCATAATCATATTTACTCTGTCAGCAAGTCCTAGCCAGGAGGTTACCAGAACTTCTTTGCATATGTCTTCATTTCTAAACTATTTCAGGTCAGATGTCAATTAAACTGGCACAAAGACTTTGAAACTATGGCACGGCACAACATTCAGGAAGGCATGTATTTATCTCTAGTACATGGTCTTTCTCTTTTGTCACCAAGCCGGCACTTCCTTCAGGGAAGTCCTAGTGGAAGTAGGAGGGAAGAGGCACTCCTAGTGTCTGGCGAGTGCTGTGCAGTAACATACTTCCACTCTCTTACCTTTTCTGAAACTGTATGGCCACCCAGCTCCACAGGAGCCCACAGATCTGTTGCACTGTCACAGGGTGGACAGTTTGGGCAACATCTAAACTGTGATTCAGTTGTGTACACTGAATGTCTTTCCTGCTTCTCTAGCCTAGTCTACATGTAATCTGCAGGAAATACTTAAAGGACATTCTTTGCTTAAAGTGGCTGGTGAGTTTGATCATAAACATGAAATAGCCTGTGTACGGTTTCTAATACTGGGCAACAATCCTCCTAAAATTACCAAGGTTCCTTCAAATCAGTAGTCACTTATGAAAGCCTAGCTAATAAGACTGAGAGCAGGGTAGGCTGTCTCTTCCCTTCAATCTTTACATCCCCTCTTTCACAGGTCACTCATTCCTGCTCTATAAAGAGTATTTCTTCAGAAACAGAGTTTCCCACAACACAGTGAATTAAATGCAAATTCAATAAAATACGTTAGAGCTTATCTTTATGTCCAAGACTTAGTTAACATAAGCACATGTACGTTTTTTAACCCTCTTACATTTTTCACTGCCAATGAATCACTGATCCTTCAGGAACTTTCCACTGTATCCACTTCATCACTACAGAATATTAAGTGCTTAGAATAATTTAAAGAAAGAGAGCTTGTACATATTTATTATATATTCTGTTCAGCTTAGAAATGTGGCATCTTGAAAACAGAGGAGAAACTTAAATTCCAGATTTATGATAGTAGAATTTTCTCCTCATTTGTGTTCTACGTTAACTGAATTCATGACCAGATTTACAAATTTGGGCATAAAAAAAGTTGCATGTAAGAATGTAAATGCAGTGATTGCATAAGTATAGGATTAATACCAGGAAATTAATGTGGAAATGTTCTCACTGTTTCACCTGGCCCCTTTTAACTGATGCCAGATAAGACAAACCACAGTCTATTGAAAAATAGTAGGGCACCATTTGGTACCTTGCTTTCTGGAATCCAAAGCTATCTAAAGCACACTTACTGTGTGCTTGATCTCATAATGAAACTGTACTTTAAAGTGATTTGCAGGAGTCCATACAATTCTGTTTTCCACAGCATTAATTCATTAAAATCTGGAATTAAGTTGTGTAAAATATAAAACACCACAGCTCTGAATTAGCCCATGAGAAAGACAAATGTTGCAAGGACAATAAAATGAAAAGTTGGCCTTGCATCTCAGTTAAACTCAGTATCACGTAAGGGTGACCATTCTTCCAGGATTAAAGGAAACAACTAAGAAAACTTATGACAGAGTAGAAGGGGAATAAACAATACTGAGGGAAAGATTCAGGTATCTCCGTGTAGATTAAGTAAATGTCACATTAGGTGATGGATGCAAAGCATACATTTTTAGGGATCAGACAGGATTGCTTCTTTAAAAGAAAGTGTTCAAAGGTGCCTGACCTCTCTCTCTCTTTCCATGCTCTCCTCCTGTTCAGTACACTGAATAAAATATATTTCTGAATTTTGGATTAGGCCAAAAATCTATTTTAAGTAACTATCACTGAGACCATACTGTATTTGAAATCAATTTTATTATAAAATTGCCCCTCTTTCCCCCACCATAAAAAGGGCTCTATTTGGCCATTATTTAGCAATATTTAGCAAAAACAAAAAAAAACAGAAAAAGTAAATCACTAATAAAAAATAAGTGTCTGTTGGTATGAGGACTGTTTGGAAAACCATTTATTCTCAGAATAAATGTAGGTCAACGTTTAAAAAACATCTCCGCATCTTAAAAATCCACAGTAGTTAAAGAACAGAAGAAAATAGTTGAAAAATCTTTCTGAAAGCAGAAATCATGTGCAATTATAGAAATTTTTTTTAAAAATTATTTTTTTAAAAAAACACTTCAGACTTTATGTAAATAGACAGTAAAAAAAGTCACAAACATTTTGTCAAGTAACTTTTCAGAGACATAAACATTTTTGTGTAACAGTGTAAAGTGAAATTCTGCCAGAGAGTCAGTGAACAAAATTGGAAACCAAAAGGAGTGTGCAAAGAAAATAAAGCCAAAATGGAGAGATGCATCTGCTATTTGTACGGGAATTTGCTACAAAAGAACCCAAGGAAGCTCCCACACCACAGTTTCTTTTCACGGAGGTAAAGAATCATAGTATAAATTTCTTTGGAAGAGGCCTCTGGAGAACTTCCAGTCCAAAACCCTATTCAAAGCCAGGCCAGCTTAGAGCAGGTTTACCACTCCAGAGCCTCTCTGTGTAACCTGTTCAAGTGTTTAGACCACCTTCACTTTGAAATTTCTTTTCCTAACACTTAATCAGCTTTTCCCAGGTTGTAACTTCTGTTTGTCGTCTGTCAGGGTCATCAGTCATAAATTCCTTGAAATGCCAGTTTAATTGCCAGTACCACTTCATGTCCCCAGAAAAGTCAGGTATTACTACCTGAAGAAAGGTGTGGTAATCAAACAGAAAATATCTGCAAACCTTTGAATAATCAGTAGTGTACTCATGCAGCACACAACACCTTTTAACAGAGGAACCCAGTGCTGCAGGGAACAGTGAGGACCAACTCTATAAATAGGTTCAGAAGACATTAATCAAATGCCCGAAGGCAGATCCACTGTGAGTGTTAAGTACAGTAACCCAGGGAACCTACAGTTTAAATCACCGACAGGACCTTGAAAAATGTACCAAGGGATGCATGAGCACCAGGGATACATCTAGGCCTGCCAGCAGACACTGCCAGAGACAACGTATCAGTCCAAATTAAGCTTTGCTCTGACCCAGGGCAGAACTTCCATTATGAATCTCTGAATAATAAAATGTAAATCAGATTTACATTTCAGAATTCCTTCCAGGTTTTACATGTTAAGTTTTTAGCATAGCAAGTAAGGAAATTTGAAAACATTGCATTTAACAACCAGTCTTGACAGAAAAGAGATTACTAGGGATTAGAGTGATTAACTCTTTTAAACATCATTTGGGCAAGAGAGTTTAGTACATTTTGAATGTAGACATTTTTGAAAGATAAAACCATAGCCTGGACTAAATTCCTGTTGGTTTATTTCAAATCCCTGAAAGCTATCCAAGTGAGGTAGGTAGACTGGTATTGAAACTACAGGGAAGCAGTACAGCCACCCTCTCTCAGCATTCACAGGGCACTTTTCTCTTTTCCTTCGAGTTATTCATTAAGATATCTTGTTGAAGAATCAGAAGGCAGATGCAAGGATATGTAAAGAATACAAAGGAAATATCCTTTGCCTTCTTCAGTCATTACAATGCCCTATATTTACCCTTAATTTATGAAACACAAGAAGGAGTTTGTAAGGTCATAAAATTGTAAATGAGAACAAAATATTGTGCACTAAACTTAATCACATTGGATTGGTTTGGATTGGATCACATTTACACTACTAGTACACTAAAGATAGTGCCTTTCAACTGTTCTTTAGCACAAATCTACTAGATGAGTCTGGCTATAAATTAGTATCTTTCACTGAAGAGACCAGTTGATAAAGATAGAATTCCCTGAATCTAGTCACACACAAAGTGTCAAGAAAAAAAAGCTGTAAAAAGACAAAGCCTGGGGAAATTGAATTTTCTCCTAAACTTGGGGCAGAATACAGGGAGCTTGGCCCCTTTATGTTAGGGTTTGTGGCAAGCCCTTCCATTTCAATAGTGAGTAACATTGACACTTGTGCCTTTCAGTATGAAAATGGTTATTAGCATATGATGAAATGCAGTCAAGCTACAGCAGCATAAGTTGTTGTTTAAAATTTTAGGCACCTTAGCTTTGTGCATACATTTACAAAGAAAAAACATGCTAGACTAAAATTGAGTAATAGAGGTTTAATTTAAAGCAGCCCACCCTACAAGTTTACAGACACATAATATCTTACTGCAATTTTAGGGTGTTTATATGGTCAGTTATGGCAACGAACAGTCACCCATTTAAGTGCCAAGTTAAATCCCATTCTATTATATACTGAGGCTCAAAGATCACCAAAACCTGGTTCTGGGCTTCTCAATTATTATACTGATTTTGTATTACAGAAAATTGATGCTGGCTACAAAATATACCCAGTTCATATACTAGACAGAATAGCACAGGTTGGGAAATTCATACACACACAACATGAAGAGAAAGAGAGTATCTATTAGTTATGGCCAAACGGTGAGAAAGGTTCATTTGTTCAATTCAAGCAACCAGCTAAATGATGCAAATTGTTTCTGAAGTATCACTGATCTTGCAGGAAGAAAATGCTTGTCAAGACTTTGGTTTTCTCTGCGGAAGACAGGTACTTCCATTTGGCATAACAGCCAAAGACACAAAAGTGTCCTGCTGTAAAGGACTTGTAAAGCCAAAAAGGCTTTTTCATAAAAGCAAAAGAGGTGCTGAAGAGCCTGTTGCCACTAGCAATCAAAGGGAAATTGTCATTAATGCATTTAAGACGTTGGGTGAAATGACTCCAGACTCCAAATAATTTTTTATTTCATATGTACTTTTTTACTGTCCAAAGAGTTCTGTGCTGCTCTTCCACTTACTTGACTCAAGATATTTTTCAAAAGACACTAAACCTGTTGCTTTTATTACTATTATTTTTAAGATAATTGTTGTTTTCATTTCCTTAAACACTACATAGCATCAAACAAAATATTCTTAGTCCTGGTAAATTATCGGAAGAAATAAAGGACTGCATTTTAATTGCATATATTATTGTACAGGAAAATATTAATCTTTGAATGGTCACTTTTAATGACCTTGAATCTGGAGAAAGAAAAAAAAGACAATTAAATTCTAAGATGCAGAATTTTAATGTTTCTCTGCAAACTGTTTCAGCTCTCCATGCTTCTTAATATCCCACTAGGAAAAACTTCACATTCTTATTTCTTTCAGCATGTCAAAATCATGTCCTTCAGCTGGTGAACATTTGTCATAGTTGTGCGGGTTCATCTTAGGGGACATAGAGTGCTCAGCTTTTCATCTTGGCAATGATATTTCGCATCTTTAGCAATATTGCTGGTGACATGGTGAATAGCTGCTGCAGGTCATGCAGTTGGGGAGTTGGAAGGGTTTCTCATTTCCAAATGTCTAAAATTTTTATTTTTTATTTCAACAGTTATGAAAAAGGATAGTATCTCAGGGCACCTATATAAAAACAGTCAACTAACAAGGCTAATAAAATACACTTCTAGGTCATAACAATGCCAAAATAGTTTTCCTCTAAAACAGAGTTTCTTGCATGACAAAAAAACCCTGATACTTAATTTAAACATTGCTAGATGAAGGGCAAAATGAAGTTGTGTCTGAATTTTCAAAATTACAGATGACATGTGAATTGAAAGAAACCCTGGTGGAGCTAAATGTTCATAAGTGGATTTTTTTTTCATGCAGGGAGAAACTGAAGGATCTTCTTAATTTATAGACAGATAAAAAGAGGTAACCAAAAAACAACAGGCAACATGCAACATCATTGAAGAGCTAGAGTTAGTTGGCACTCACAGAAATTGTCCAGGACTTTGAATTCAGAGTCCTGATTCATAGTTACTGTGTATTTGGATGCTCAGGAAAACTGTAAAGTACAGATTAATCATGCCTCTGACATAAGCAAGATGTGAGGACATGTTACCCTGAGGAAGGCTGAGAGGGAACTGAGTAGAAAAGAAATAGACAATGCTTGGGAGTTCTGCTCATTTCATTAAAAATTGAACAAAAGATGGTTTGCTTGGTAACAACATCAACAAAAAAAACTACAAAAACCCTCAAAAAAAATTCTGCTGTAATATAAGCAAACTTTTCAATATGGAATTGTAGGTGACACAATCAAAAAAAAAAAAAAAATCAAATTATGCCGGTTGAGGAATTTAAAAGAGACAGCTGCTCTCTATGTGAAATCAACAGTCACTACCTAAACCCCTCCTCCATCTTTAGGAAGCTCAGAAAAGGTGATTTTTTAAATTTTTTTTTCTTGCTTCCTTGTTTTTCTCAGCACTGCTTTTCTCATTGGCAATTTTTTTTCCTTAGGAAATCTTTGATGAACTCAGTAGTTTTGCTGTTCACTATGTAGTTTGGAAAGCAAAAGGACAGAATACATGGAGTCTGTTCAGCAATCCAGCCCTTCAGACACTCCATTTTCTGGCTGATATAGAATCAGAAACAGTTTGGTTGGAAGAGATGGAAGAGACCTTTAAGATTATCAAGTACAACTGAAGACTTAAACCAAATTCTGCAGCCTTAGAACTGTTGAGTTGCCACCCAATATTTAAATTAAGTCTGATAAGCAGTTTCCATGCAGTAAATATGAATAGTTCCATTATGTATCCATTTCTATAGAGTGGCTCAAATCCCACTTATATTAATGAAAGTCTCTACTGATAGCTATACCGTCATTCAAGATTTACAACAATACCGATGAAGCTGTGCCACTGTATTAGTATTTCTGAGTTTCTATTTGAAAATACAATACAACTTAATTGTGCTTGCAGGATATTCACTCACATGATAATTCTACAGAAGACTATGACACTTCAGATGGACCTTCACTGAACTTCTTTGACTTTCACAAGGTCAGTGATTAACTCCATTCCAGATGAAACCAGGACAATATCCAATAAAAATGCAATTTAACTTTTAGTAATGCCCTCAAGTGTTGAAACTCCTTCTTTAAGATGTACATAAACAATATCTGGAAATCTGCATTTATTTTCATATTAATCTAAAATATATCTGATCCAAACCTTAATTGTAATTACCCTACCTACTTCAATTTCAATCTCACACATCTTTTTCCATACAACTGATATTAGTAAAATATGAACTAAAGGAAGGAATAGGAGAGGCCTAAAAACATCTTTTCAAGGAATTCTTTCACTTGCTGTGGTCTCATGATTGCCAAAATGGGACAAAAATATCTCTGTGGTTATACTTTTCATGAATTCAAGGAAAAATATTGCCTGTAACAATGGCATGAAATTCACCTTGGTACAATGTGATTGCAGTTTAATACAGTGCCTTTTTTTTCCAGAAAGTAAATGCATGGAGGAACGATCCTATATAGCATCAGCCATGTAGAATTTCTGTACCTAGTCTGGTTTATAAAACTGGTCATCAACATCGCCTCTGTTTAGGGAAAGCAGAGATATATATCTTCACAAGAACTTGTCATATCATATGCCCACTGACAGAATAATGTTCTTCACACCTAATCTTAATTTAAACTCTCCAGCTAAGTGTCTACAACTAATCTAGCCAAGATGTGTCATCCTTAAAGACAAAAAAAAAAAAAAAAAAAAGAGAAGCAATCTTATTTAAGGAATAGTTCATCTGGCCTGCTTTATAAGTCTGCTTCAAGGTAAGGCAACTTATAACTTGGATTCTGTTGATTTGATGACTATAGAGAGTTCAGGATGAATAGTTCAAATAGAGACAGAAACATTTAGTCACAGGACACTCTCAGGTTTATATACCTAAAAGTAGGAGACATATGGCCTTTCTCAATTGATTCTTGTTTATAAATCATCTCAGCTATAATAACCACCAGTCAGTCCTAGACTGCTTTAAAACATATATATTGAAAATTAATATGCTTATTATTTGCTAACATGTGAGTTAGCTGCATTGTTTTCTCAATCCAATAGTTCTGTTAGTTTTATGCTAAAAATGAGCAAAGACAGCAAAGATTTCAGCACAGATTCAACTTGTGCAAATAAAGACAAGACTCAATCTATTATCTGGTCTTTCCACAGACTTGCTAATTCACCCAAAATTACTCAGAGTCTACATCCTAGCAGGAATTCTACCATGAAATAATATTAATTTTCTACAGTGAAAAACCTGAGTGATTGAGAGATATGAAAGAAAAGGAGAAACAGATGATATATACAGGTAAGCATTAAAATCTGGTTTAGACACAAAAAGTTATAAGGAGTGAAACACTTAAGAATTCAATGACATTCATTTTAGGTTAATAACATTAGTATATATTGCTGAAAAATTCAGCCCAGTATTATAAAAAATGAAGCTATACTACCCTGTATGTAATATTTGTGGCTTCACGACAACCCAGAAATTTATGTTTCATTGCGTTTATTTCTCCCGCATTTCAAAGAGGGAATACAGCTTATAGACTGTGATCTTTTCCATACGTTTTATTTTGCTCCAGTTAGAAGTGGGACACATTTTCAACAAGTGTTTACTGTCAGACTACAAAAAATGTTTTAAAGCTTTACTGATATAGACCTCTTGAAAAATATGACAAGTTATTTTTCAGAGCAAAAATATAGAGATTCCCGCTGATATATCCTTGCCCTCTTATACAAATAAAAGTTTATTATCCTCACATGTTAGTAAATGAAGATTAAAGAAGGTATCGCCTTTATCAGCTTCAGGAATACATGCCTGCTAACTTATTAATTAACAATTTAACCAGCAGAGAAGGAAAGTGAAGCTGGATAGAAATATTACATAGTTTGAGCCTGACAACTTTGTGTTTTCAAGACCTAGGCAACACATGAGGTTAATTTGCCTGAAAAGTCCATATAAAGTCTTTGATATGATACTTTTCACAGCTTTCTATAACGCCTTTTGCTCAGGATAAGTTATGAGTGATTTGATTAAGCTGAGGAGAGATAAATTGCAAATTTGTACAGCAGTGGAAAATTCTTTCTAGTGTGTGATTGTGACTTGCTAGCAGTATCTGGTCCTGATGACTTGGGAGCTCAGCATTTTCTCATCCCCTAAAGAAAGGATGCAGAACCAGCATTTGAACTCTGGCTAGATATCTATGGGCTCTCTTTGAAAACACAGGCATGATACTTTATAAAACATTGAGTTTTCTTATTTTAAGGGGTTGGGTTTTTTTTTTTTTGTTCTCCAGGGATTTCTTTGCATTTTAATTTTCTCAGTTAGAAACAGTATAATACCAAGTTTCTCTTTGAGCTTTCCCATTTTTATAAGTTACCATGGTTTCTATTGTTTACGAGTTTCCATTGTCTGATAATGTAGCTCATTCCATTTCAAAATGCTGGTGTTGTTCTGGTATTTTATTCTTAAATGGATTATTTTTTTTCCTAAATTATAAAAAGCATTGCAAAATGTGTGAGTCTTCATCACTTCCTTGCATGCACACACATGCACAAGATCAAAAGAACCTGAAATTAAAGAGTTTTAGATGCTTGCTCTATGTTTTGCATGGACATGGATACCAAAGCTGAATAAATGCCATTTTACTTACTAATTACAATAGTGACATTTTAAAAATCACTTCAGACTGACAGTGTAGCCGTTACAAAGCCACTTATAAAGTAAGAAAACAACAAATAAGTTTCCAGATCTCAGAAACATCACATCTTGGCTGATCTGCATTTATGACATCTAGCCCAGAATGACAGGCATGCTGCTGGCCTGCATTTTCACTGCTGACATCCCCAAAATGCCAGAGAGCTCATATCTTACTATTTCCCTTTTGATTTTGTCAAACAAAAAGGCATCTGGGAGAAGGTGTACACAGAAGTAACTGGGACAGAAGTTGAGAAATACTTAATATTGGCCCAGATTTCTCTGCACAGTAAACTAGTCAGTTTCTTCCACTAGGCACTCATACCTGCTGGTATCCCCTACTGACAACAGGGTGTGTTGTGTTTACTCCAGTTCTCCAATGAACCCTGACTCTTGCTCAGGTGCATGCATTTTTCTCCTGGAGCCTGCCAAGGGTGTTTTATTTTCTTTTCCTGATCATGACTTTTTTGCAGCCATTCCCATTTGCACTACACATTACTCGTCCTGAACAAAATTACCATCCTCAAACATTTATGACTGAACCTTCCCCTGATCTCTCAAGGTTCTCCTAAAACATCTACATAGAGACTTTCTGAAAACATCAGTTTAGTTCAGCCCCTCCCTGCTGTCTCCACTAACTCGTTCTAACAAGCAGTAGCCAACTATTTGCATCAGTTCTTCAAACATTCTCTTAAAACATTACATTTTAATTTCCCTGCCCCTCAGGCAGCCCTTAGCTACTTCCAATATATGACTTAGTTCCTATCTACCTATTCTACATAATTCCTTATCCTTTCCTTGGCATTTTATTAATATGTAGTGTACTTCACATTAGCGTAGTACTAATGAGTTCCAAATATAATGGTTAAGTATTTGGCTAAATTGTACACTCTCAAATAGCTTACTTAAAATGTTGCAAAGATGGAAGTTTTAATCCACACAGATGTCATGTCAGTTCCCAATGCCTGACTCTAAAAGACCTCCTTCATTGATTCACTCTCTTGCAAATCCTTTCCCCAGAGTGTTGACAAAGATAATGATGGCACATCCTTTGCAACTGGGCCAAGACCTTCTCTCTCAAAAGCCGTGTGTATACAGTCAAGAGGAAGATTAGGGGTGGGGAGTGGAAATTCAGTCAATTACAATTAGTAGAATTGGGATAAGTTAACAGCATGTGATGAGATTCTTCAGTCTGAAAAAGAGGAGATGTACACAATATCCGATTTACAGAAAGTTGACATTTCTTATCAGAACGCTTGACTAACGCTTGACTTTAAGATGGAGCTGATAAAAACAGGTCACCTATTTAGATGTCATTTTTTTCTAAACAATTTGCATACATTACAATAAGGAGTGCATAAAAAATTTCATCAGAACAATATTATAGTCTGTGTAAGAAATTAACAAACATAACATTTTCTGACTTCTTATAAGATGTGAGAGCAGTCAGAACTCTCAAACTTCACCTTTTTGGTGACTGCAGTTTGAATAGGTGTAAAGAAGAAACACTGTAAGTAAACTGACTGGATGTAGGTTTTGCAGCTGTAAAGAGGAGAGCAGGAACAGTGTGAGTCTACCAAAACTCTTTTGGACTACAGCTATTCAAAGTAGAGCAGTTTCACTGACTAGGGACTGTCACCAAGCTTCCTTTGGTCTATGCTGTCTCACTGTACTCCCATTCCTATAGCAGCCAAAGTTAGCATTTAGTTACAAAGTCAGAAATCTAGATTAACACTATTACTTGGTTATATTCTGTTACCAGTGTAACACTAGAATTTCAACTGCTTCCTCTACAAAAGAATAAACCCCAGATGTTTGTGTCTGTCTTTTTCCCCCAGCCTAAATATTGTGCCTTCTGATTAAAGGATGTGTGTGGTGTGGATTTTGTTGATAAATAAAGTTTTTGTTTATAAATAAACAAATGTATTTATATTCTAAGGTTTTAGCAAACCCCAAACTGCAGAAGAATTGAATTTCCTTTAAAAGTGTTACATATGGGAAAAGTGATTTCATTGGTATACATTAGATAATAATAATCTCAGGTTGTGCTTTTCTTGGAGGGGTTGTGGGGGTGGAAAAAAAATTGATTTCTTTTTTTTAAAACCTTTTTGCTTTTGGAAGGGAAGTTATATGAAGAGCTTCCTGAATGCTAACACAATTTTAACATTTTCTCCAGTCAGGTGTGAAGCCTTCTGTATTAGAGAAGATTCTACCATTGCTGAAAGGGGGACTATCATGCTGTTTAGTGAGTTTTGGTGCATTGCTGTTTCCTTCACAAGACATCCTGGGAGCAGGGCACCCATCCTGGAGACTGGCAGTTCATTTCAGAAGTAAGTTGAAACAGGAAAATCATAGATAGTTCTTTTACTTTAAATGCTATCTTTTTGGTATGAAAAGGTCAGTAGGTTATAAATTAAAGTGTGGTAGCCTCCTTGGCTTGATGGTGGTACTAGCAATTTTCAAATATTCTGTGTGCATGCATGCGTATGTGTGAGACAAAGAGGGGGAGAGGGAGACAGACATGGAGAGAGACTGGAAGCTTATTGATAAAAAAAATAGTCTCATGACTGAAGTAGGCAAGCAATGCGAAAAACAGTAGAAATTCAGTCTACCTTACATAATATCAATTATTTTAAATTACTGTTTTTCTACTTTGTGGTTATAGCTTGGCATTAGCAGGTCAGCAGTCAAGTCCAATGCCTACAACCCCATGATATCAAAAGAGATTTTTTTGCCTATTGCTCAGTGTCTATATAGATGAGTAGAGCAGCTGACAGCTGCATGTAAGCCAATATGTAACTTTCAAGTAATTCTTTATCCTTTCATCCTAAAGTTACCTTACTTAGCAAAACAACCTCTCTCATGCCCTGGAACATTGAACTTTAAGTTCCATCAGTTGAGATTAAGAAGAAAGTAACCCTCTGCTACAGTAATTTTCATGGGTATGATTACTCATTAATCCTATTGGGTTATCAGTACACAAGCAAAGCTTGTATTTTACCTCTCTTAATTTAGACAATTCTTAACCTACCAGAACTCCACTTCCCAATCTTCTCAAAGTGTGTGAAAAAAGGGGAAAAATAACAAATTTAAGACTAATAATTTAGCAATACAGAAAATCTGCTTTTGCTAGTATCATTTCCTTTGACTAATGTAATTTCACACTACAGGGTTTAGAAATTTCTCTCCAACTCATCGTCTTCTGAAAACCTGAAACCTAGCAAAATTACTTTTTTTCAAGGAAGTGAAGGTTCAGATTTGACATCAGAGTAAAACTAATCATGATGTCAGTAAAATAAGTAACAAAGTGTTTAATAGGCCAAATCCTAACAATCAAGAGCTTGTCTACTTTGAATAAACATTGAAAGGTCGCATTAGTACAGAAAACCTTCCCTGCAATTTCCACCCCTCAGTTATCCTCTCCCTCCCCAGCTTCTCCTAATCCTTCTAACATGAACTACAAACTAGCGTATTATACTTCATATCACTTTTCTGATAGTCCCTCTTTGAGAAATTGTTCCATGATTACTGACTGCAATTTTTATTTTTACTCATTTCAGTCCAGGAAAAGTAGGGAATCTAAATTTGGCCTAGAGCTTAAAGAAAATCTTTGAAGTACTATCCTTGCCTTTGTGAAATCATGTGCTTCAAATAATTTCCATAAATGCTGGCATTTTTCTGTAGTCATATATATTTAGCATGTCAAATAATAAAAAATGTTTATTATTTATAGTAATAAACCATAAATATTGTTCAAATATATGTTGAACAAGAACCTACGTACTCTTTCAGCTGCACTCAAGTGGATTAGGTTCACAGGTCAGTTATGCCTGAACAATTATTTAAGAACCTATCCTTTTCTTAGCTGTTAATTACCACCACCCAGCTGAGATGCCACTTCTGACTGATGAACACTCTGTGTTTAAATCTAGTTTAGGCTAAAAAGGCTTCCTAAACTCACCATTGAAAGCGATTTGAAACTCTTGATTAAGGTTAATCTCATCAGCTTCACAGTAAAACAGTATAAAAGTGCTTATAAAGATAGGATAGGGGGTCACTGCTAATTAGCTAAGGAAAAATCATTCAATTCTAATGTAACTGCAAAAGCCTGATATATCCCACAATATCACATAATACTAACTCTACTACATCTACAGAAATGCGACTTGAAGATTTTTTGGCCTTCAACAAGGAATACCTCTCCTGTGAAGGCAGGCTGAGAGAGCTGGAGTTGTTCAGGCTGGAGAAGAGAAAGCTCTGGGCAGACCTTATAGAGGCCTTCCAGTACCTGAAGGGGGCCTACAGGAGAGATGGGGAGGGACTTTTTGTCAGGGAGTAAAGCAATAGGATGAGGGGTAATGGTTTTAAACTGAAAGAGGAGAGATTTAGACTTGATATTAGGAAAAAATTCTTTCCTCTGAGGGTGATAAGGTACTGTAACAGGTTGCCCAGAGAGGTTGTGGATGCCCCATCCCTGGAGGTGTTCAAGGCTCGGGTGTATGGGGCTTTGAGCAACTTGGTCTAGTGGGAGGTGTCCCTGCCCATGGCAGGGGGGTTGGAACTCAATGAACTTTAAGGTCCCTTCCAACTCTAACCGTTCTATGATTCTATAAAGGCTGAAAAGCTCTTGAGCAGATAGATGGTCCTGAACAAAATTCTCACAGCTGAATAATGCTGAGCTTTGGGGAGTTTAATTCCATAGTTACCTCCTTTTTATCCCTCTGGGGCTTTAAAATTTTGTCTAGATTCCATTTCTACCTAGCCTCTTCATAATTGTATTTTTCTAAGGAAAATACACAGACAAACGAAGATCACAAGGGATAAAAGGAATGCCACTCTGGGATATTTCTCAAATAGAGAGTGCAGTGTCTGTAAATGAGAAAAGAGTTGAAGGTGAGAGCTGTAGAGGCAAACAAGAGAAAGAAAAAGTGTGCTTAAAGATGAAACAGAAAAGATATCTTGCCAGAAAAATTTGTAAGTTATCTTTAATTTGCTCCAGGATAGTGGGGGAAACATGACAGGAAGGCAGTGATTTTTTCCTATGGTAAATAATAAAAATGTACTAGAACTAAGTTCTCATGAAAAACATCCTTGAAGAGTGAGTAAAGTAAGTCAAGAACATTTTGAGGTCAAACAGTATTCCTCTAACATTTCAAAGAGGCTAACTTCCCCATGTAGGCAAGCATTAACTGTAGGTATAGCTGGCAGTATCAGCAATCAGTAAACATTAGTAGACTGATTTTTGTTTCTTTTAACATGTGCCACAGAGAGTACAGATTACGTCATAAACTAGCTTTAAGCAACTGAGCAGTTCCAAATTCATAATAAACAAACCATACATTTCAAAAATGCTGTACCTTCCCTAGGTCAAGCAAAGAGCTAACTGTGAATCAGATGAAAATTATTTTTTTACCTAGCTTTGTAACTCCTTTGTGGTAATAGAATATAATAGATAAAATTTCCTTTCACAGACAGAGAAGGGAGGAACAAAGCTGGCCAAATTAAAAACAGGACTTTGGAGGAATTTCAGCAAAGTATCTAATAGTGAAATTTTGAAAAGCCTTCTAAAGGCATGCAAAATGCCCTGGCATGTGATGTCTGACCTGCTGCTTTTTTTCTGAGCATACCAAGAAGTGGTGGGAGTCTGCAAACTGAGATCACTTATAAGCTGCATCAAGATCTGTCTGGATACACCTGAAGGGCTCAGCTCTACAGTATGCCTACATTGTGCCTGCCCCACTTATCTCCACAATAAAAGGACCCTTACTGGAGTAAGCAGTCATTTTGGGACACAGTTCCCAAACTATGCACAAGATATGATACAAAATAGGCTTGGGTTGGTTTTTTTTTTTTTCCAGCATGACAGGATGCTTAGCTGATGAGGTAGAGAAAAGAGAAGCTGGAGAAGAGAAAAGAGCAGATTTGCAAAGCAAAAGATTAATAAGACAGCCAGAGGCCTGCCTGAAAAAGGTTGAGGGGTGTGTGGAAAGCCAGATAGTTTGAGAAAAGGAATGCCACAGACAGAAAGAGAAAGCACCACTGGCACTCCACTCTCCATAGGTAGGCTTGCTAGTCAGAAAGGGTGGGCTGGATTGGAAGGGTAGTTTGCAAATAAGACATGGCAGCTGGCTTTATTACAAGTCAGATAAGCTTCATTAGTACTGCACTCAGGCAGGGTTAATTAGCTGTTCTAAGCATCCTGGCTCCACTATTTATTTCTGTATGGAACATCACCCATAGTGATTTTTTTATACAAGGAGCATGTGACTAGTCAGAGAAATAAAACAAGTCTTGCAAATCCTAGATTAGCATGTTAAGCACTGGCATATCATCTAGAAGTGAAGCCCAACTCTCCTCACGCCACTGCACACGTCTTTTTCCATTTTAATCTTCTACACTACCAAATGGGGCACATAGCACCCTGTTTCTGACAGCTAAAAGCAGATCTGTAAGACATCAGAATGAAATAAACCACAGAAATCCAGTTCAAACCTCAACATATCTCACATTAATATTACAGCAACTCCATGTAAGTACCAGACTATAAAAACGCATTCTAGCAGCATCATTGGGTACCTACAGCAATACTCATCACCCGATATCTGACTTCTGATTTAAAAAGATAGCTGTCATGTTCCTTCTTACCATGCAGCGCTGTTACAGCCTCTCCTCTGCTTCTCTCTTTGCCTTAATCAGCAGATCATTCTCATGTGAGATATTTAATGAAATTATTTTTGTTGTGGTGCTCTAACATGCCAGGATGCTGTGATAAGTTCTCCTAAAGCACATCATGACCATGTTAATATTTCATACTGTGCCAAGCCAGAAACTACTGCGGGAGCCTTAACTTTCCTTGAAGTTTTAATTGTTTGAGACTCAAGTCCAAAAATTTGTCTCCCTAAATTAGCATTGCAGAAAGCTCCATTCTTTCACCAGCAGAAGCACTCTAGCAGAGTGAGATGAATTAGCGTTCAGCTCTTTCATTTATTCAAACAGATATTTTGGCTGTAGAAGATACTGTCAGCACATTACATTAAAGACTCTTTTCAGTGTTAATTCTTGCCAAGTACCAGCCAATAATTTCTTTTAAATTCCACATAACCTTCAGACACCTGTGACCCTGATCCCACTAGCAACCACAGTAAACCCTTCTTTCCTCCCAGTTTAGTAGGTAATGGGGCAGCAGAACAGTTGCACTGTAACCAAGCCTGGTAACATTCACCAGATTATCTTCTCTTCACCCATGAGTCCTTAGCAAATTCACCACACTGACCACTTCTCTTTCATTCAGACATTTTCCAAGACCACTTTACTGTCTGGCATTATGTTATCCCACAAAGCTGGAGTGAGTTGAGCACATAGGAGGGTAGCTGAAGAGCTACATTCACCATGTTCTGTTCAGACACAGAGCTTGTCCCATACACTTCAATTCCAATACTCGCATGCTCTCTGTAGATTTAGCACCTGATACTTCCTGGTTAGTATTCTGAGAAGTGCCTCCAAGGCCTGGATCTTACCAGGACCTCCAGACATGTGAAGTGTCTGATCCCATCTTAATTTCTCCTTTAAAGTGTAGAGAAGAATGGTGGCAGCTAATTTGTCTCATTTGTGTTTCCTGGACTAGGATACATGTGCATACACACCATCACAAAACAGCTCTATTTTCCTTTATACTCCTAAGGACCTCTTTACTTTTTTGTATGCCTTAAATTCCTCATTTAACTGTGATTTTAATCAAATAAATGATTCCTCCTTCAGTGGCTGCAAGAGCACTGGCTAAAAACGGGGAAAAAAATTCTGAAACAAACATTCCTGCACCAAAAGGTAAGATATGTTTTTTTACAGAAACAAGTCTGGGCCAGTCTGTTCAAATTTAGTCAGCATTTCTGATGTCCCAGTCTCCCAGCCTTTCAGGTTTTCATGGTTAGGCTTTTAGGTTTGTTTTTTTTTGTTGTTGTTTTTTGTTTTTTAGGGGTGTGGCTTTGTAGGGAGGGAAGCTTCATTGCAACCTTTCCTAAAATGAATATTTAACCAGCTGTTTCAGAATACTTTAAGACTTTTATACGCATTTATTCTTAAACATGCAAAACATAAGAAGGAAAATTTTTGGATCATATAAGATAATGTTTCTGCTCATCTGAAGTAATTTAACTTTGGTGGTTTTGTGCTGCCAATGAAGTGAAAAAAACCACTTCATATTACTGTAATTATAACACACTTTCTAAAATGAGTTGTTGAAGTCATTCTCAGCCCAAGCTCGGATAAAAGGAAAAATATATTCAAATTTTCTCAATGTTTCATGTTTTATACACAGAGAAATGCCTACAAGTTTATACAAACCAATGATACACTGTATTTTTATGTATAGCCTTCAATCACTTGCATATTATTTAAAATCCTCTTCCTATTTTAAACCTACACATTAGTTTATAGGTGAACTTCAAGACAGTCTTGTAAACCTGGTATGTCATCACTAAATTTTGGCTGTCTCTTATACTATCTTCCTTAATGTAATCTGAGATCTCAGGAACTATAATTTTTTTCCCTTTTTTTTTTTGATTCTCCCCAACACTGGAAAGATCAAGTGAAATGATTCCTCTTTTATCTGCAAAATAAAGTAGGAGACATAATACATGTGAAAACCAAAATTATCTATTTGGGTAAAGTTATATATATACGAGTTTTCCTGAGTATTTGATTGTATACCAGACTTTCATATAATAAAAAGCAGCTTTTGTGTAGTAAGTATCATCTGAAATAAAATCTAAATGGAGACATTAGTGGCTTTTTTTCAGTCCCTCCATTCCATAGATCATCTTCACCTTCTATGTGTATTTGTGTGTGAACATGAGATATTTACAGTCAAAAGGAGAGTGTATGCCTTTCAAATTTCAGCAGGTTGTCATTCTTTCAACACATTACTGAGCACACTGCAACTCAATAAAACACAGTGAATCTTGACCTGGCACACTTATCTCAGCCTTACTCATTACCTCTGAGAAAAGATTAAATATTTTGGGGGATTATTTTTTTTTGTCTCCATGCTTCTTTCTTCCCTGACTTTGTTTTTTAATTTTTTTTTTTTTATTGCATCCAGAGCCTCTGATGGCAACAGATATATCTCTGGGATCTTTAAATCAGAACAAGATCCTGCTGGTACAATGTCACCTTTTCTGAAAATGCAATGTTCTGCTTGCTAAGTGTGGCCTCCCATCCTTTTTCTGTCTGGATTCTTCCAGCTGTGCTCTTACCTCAATTTTCTTTCATGTGCCTGTCCTCCTTCTAATATGAAGGCCACAGCATCCTACAAAGGATTTTCAAATACTTGAAGTTAAAATTCACTGAGAATTCTACTTTTTTAACCCTTCCTCCTATGCCCTCATAACCTTATTGAGCCATTTCTCTGGAAAACTCTCACATTTTTACTAACTGCCACAGAACAAATGTATTGTTTGTGCCCTCAGGAGCTATATTTGTATAATATTTTTCTCCTGGTCTTCAGATGAAGGGAGACTGGAGAGAAGATATATATATTTTTTTTGCTTTTCTTTCTGCCCCCTTTTTCCTGTTTGTCCATCCCTCCTCCCTTTTTGCTCTATGTCTTCAGTCACAGTCTGACCCTGGGAAGATGACAATGATGAATAAAGTTTATGTTAGAGGGTAAGAAATAGTATTTTCTATCTAGATTCAAACTGGTCAGGTGAACAGCAGTTCTCTCTATGCCCCATGAGGAAAAGTTAAAGTACTCTGTTAGTGAAGTCTGTGGTCTGCTTTTACATCTAAGAAGGGCTGTACGACAGCAATCAGGAACTAGTCTAAACATTTTGCTTTGAAGCCTTTTCAGTGTGGAAAACTCATAACACTTCAAAGTGACAGTTTCTCTCTTAAAAGAAAATGAGCAACTGGGTCGATATCCTAGAATTTGAAATAACTGCAGAGCTTCTAAACAAAAAACTCATTGCAGAAATGGTAGGAGAGAATATAGTTTCGGCATATAGAAACGATGAAACCCAGTAATTCTGAGCCAGATATTTTGGCCGGAAATTCTCTGGCAGGCATTTACAAGTATGTCAATTAATGTGGTCAACTTCAGAGATACAACAAATTCAAAAATATGCTATCTCAGGTACCAGGGGTACACTGATGTTAGCTTATTTATAAATGTGATTTATTACATAGGCTCTAAAGACCATGAATTCTCTAAGTCTCTCTGTACATGTGTGTATGCACACACTTGCATGTTGCTGTCCTGCTTATCATTTTGGAGCCTGTTAGCAAATTTCAGTCAAATCAGATAAGCAGCTGTGGTTTCCTCTACTTTGACAAAAGAAGATAAGAAAACCCCAGACAGTGCCACCACTGAGAGAAAAGCTGAAGGCCATCCTATTGGGACACTATAGAAAGACACTACATGAATTTCTCAAGAGCAATAACATCTCCGTCAGTGCATGTCCCTTAAGGGATATCAGAAAACCCAGGCAATGAAGCTCAGAGATAAGCAGTAACCAGTCTTACTAGCTTTGCTGCTCATACTAATTCCTTCACTTATTATTATAATAACAAGTATGTGTATCTATAAATAACATTAGAGTGTAGGCACTCTACTTACTAAGGGCTATACAAATATATATAAAAGTATTTTTCCTGCCCTACATAAGTTGCCATTCCCCTCAGTGAGGTTGGAAAAAAACCCCACAAAGAATCATAAGCAACCTCCACACACTTGGGAGATACTCAGGTGCACCTTTCACAAAGATGATACATTTGGGTGAGAATAGTGTTTTGATCCCCAGAGCCAGTCCAGTGTATGCAGAACAGGAGACTGCTTTAGTTCCCTCCTGGCTGTGCACTATTAACTGCTATGCAGTGGGGTTAGCTGAAGGCTAAGCTTAGTAGCTGATACACTGCCTGCACCTTATCAATAAGTATTTTTGATAACTCTAATTCACCAGAACTCCTAGGAGAGAGGGTATCAATGACAAGTATATCACGATCATGTATTTTCCTCTCATTCTGCAAGTAAAAGCCGAGACTCTCAAAATGATCGCAATGAATCTATACACTGGAGCTATGTAATTATTTTGGAGGTTTTTCTAATCGAAGTTTTTCAGACTTTATTAACTGAACTTGCAGACTATAAAAAGGGAATAAAAATAACACAACCACTCACTGTAGACTGTATTGGAAGTCACAGATCACAGTAATAAAGAGGATTTTAGGCATACAAAGTTTTTGCTTCTCTTTCGCTAGATAAATCACACATGGACAGATGGGTTGCATTTGCTATTTGTTTTGTTATAGAGCTCACACATTTCTTTACCTCATTACCCATTGGTTGCAATGTAACAAATATTCATAATTTTTATTTCTATAAAGATTTTCTATTAAGATGGTATGGATATAGAGGGAGGAAACAGTTGACATAAAAAGATACATTTCTGTATCTAAATCACCTAAAGTAAATTCAGGTAATTAATAAAAGGCGAATTTGCTCTATAATACACAGCGCTTTTAATTAACATTAATAGGTACTCTATGTAAAGTGGTAAAAACATAATAAGACCATATCTATGCAGCATTCAGAGTAGCTCTAAGTTAGAGAAACTTGCATTAGCAAGAAATCAGTCTGCTTAGGGCTGATTGTTTAAATTATTAATATATACATATTGCCATGACTAAATTGCCAAGTAATATGTTCTAAGGTAAATTAAACATACTGAGAGAAATCTTGGCCTTGCCTTCCTTGTCTGTGGAAGTTTCTTCAACTAACTTCAATAGTCCAGAACTTGACCTTCAAGTAAGGATGATCATGTCTCAGTACATCTGTGTTTACAGTAGCAATATAAAGAAAATGATGCTAACCGGTAACAATGACTTAAGACCCAATTGGTACTTATGCCTCTAAAAGAAACTTGTATGTTACATTAAGAATTAACTGATTACTGCTCTACAACATTTCCTGTGCTTTGAGGCAAGCTAATTAGTTTTTAAAATTTTAGTTTAAATTGTTTTAGTTTAAACAGTTTTAAACAAATTAGTTTTCTCTGTCTCTGGAGACATTCAAAACCAGTCTGGACCCCTTCTTGTGCAACCTGCTCTAGGAGGACCTGCTTTGGCAGGGGGTTTGGACTAGATGATCTTCAGAGGTCCCTTACAACCCCATATCATTCTATGATTCTGTGAAAAGCATTAAATTGTGCTAGAAGGTTACATTTTTGCCTATGTGTTTTAGAGCTATTGGCATTTTATTCTAATTCATCATGGAAAACTAGAACAGAAAAATGCTGGTTTCAATCAAGCCAATGCATCATAATTATTTTCTGATAGACAGGATGCCTGATTACAATTTATGCTGTATCTTGCTAATTTCTGAAAGATTCTTTAAAAGTGATTTTTTTACCTTCCAGCATGTAAGTATAGGTGGGTGATACTAACCCTACCTTATAGGTTTCTTCTGCCAGTGAAGTCCTAATTGGCTTTGGAATCTCCTTCTGTTATTTGACAGTGGTGGGTTTTTCGGTTGGTTAGGGTTTTTTTGCTGGTGTTTTGCTTTTTTTTCCTTTCTTTGTTTTTTTCCACAAATTCTTTTTTTTTTTTTTTTTTTTTTTGTCAGGGTGCTGTCAATGGAACATAGGAATACTAGTAAATTGGATCATTAGCAAAGAAATAAGAATATTTTATTTCACTGCACAAAGTACTATTTTCTTGATACATTCTTTCAGAATCTAAGAATTACTTAGATTTGAAAATAATGCAAAAGTCCTTGATCTATTCAATTACAGTCTTTTGAGTCAAATGCCAAAAAATGACTGTTTAAATATTATTTAGAACAAGATTTAATAAATAAGGAAAGAGTATCCAGAGAGTAATACCAAGTAGTTGAAAACAGCTGAAATAAAAAAATCCTTTCTGTTCTCCAAGTGTCTTTTGATGTTCTCTTCTATTTATTTCCCTTTGTTATGGATACATAATTGTGCATGCACTCACAGTCACTCCAGTGAGACTGTGATTTTAACCGCAAGCTCCAGTCCAGAAAAGCATTCAAGTGCTTTGAGTATCACCAAAATCAATGGTGGATTACTTGCACAACCAAAAAGCATGCGTTTACACTTCTGCCTGAATCAACTGCATAGTTTATAACCATCTAGACATTGTAAAGAAGATAGGTAAAAATGTCAACAATTGGAGTGTCCTGCCCTCTTCTTGATCAGATACCACTCTTAGATGCATTTAAAACCTTGGAAAATTAAGCCATCCGAGACAAAAGAATGACTTAGTTTTCTAAGCATGGACACTTCACACTCTGAAGAGAGACTTATTGTAGCATGGGCACTCAATCTTCTCTCAAAGAGGCACATGATCCTACAGAAATCCGTCCTAGCTACCAGCCACCGAAACTTTTTATTTCCACATGCAAAGTTCAACATTTTTACCCTGTAATGGGACCCTAAGTCACTCAGAGCTCTAAAGTAAGCCTATCTAGATCTTGTTTTTACACTTATTTCCTCACAGATAGCAAAAAAAAAAAAAAAATCCAGATTTTTTTTTAGAATCTAAACCATAATACTGGCAAACTTATGTTTTAGGTTTTAAATAGAGAGACTTTGAAGCAACATGGTGAGAAAGAATATGAGGAAGTGAAGCAGGTTTAGAATCAGTTCTCCCTGGGTGCAGTGTGTCCTTGCAGGTGAGTACTTATATCTAAGCCTTGCTTCAGTAAATTCTGTGATTTCCTGAAGAGCAAACAGCACTGCTTATTTTCTGGGGAGCAGCCAAGAACATTGTAGGCAGAAAAGCTCCCACGAAACAGATGTCACAGGAGAAGCAGGTAGAAAAGATGAAGAGGGGAATCACCGCACAGAGGGCCAGACATCAGAAGATGAGGGACAGGGAGCTTCTTAGGAACCAGAGGATATTGTGCAATCTTCTCATGAAGCATTTCAAGACAACATGGATGCTCTTCTCTTGAAGTCATATAACATAGTAGAGAACATATAGAGAAAAATGCTACCCATCAAAGGCTCCCTGGAAAGGTAGCAAGCATATGCATTGGGCATGGAGCTTCTTAAGAATAGGACAAAGAGATGATTTGCCCCATAATTAATCTCTGGCAATGAGGAGTGAATATAGCATAGGCTCAGAACTAGGAAAAGAGGTGCTATGTACCCTGGAATTTGGAAGATAACAGGATCAGGATACTGAGACATAACACCACAAATAAATATTGTGAGGAAACAGACTGGAAAAGAGTTGAGATTGTCATAATAGACAAGATGATGAAAAAGCTATATAAGGAAGCTGCATGCAGAGCTAATGGGTATTGGGCATGGGAACTGGGGATACCACTTCCACCAGTGAGCAAAAAATAGGAGTTGGGAACGGAGAATGATTTTATTCTTAAAAAGCATTTCCCAAAGAACAGAGAATATAACCTGTGGGTGAACAGGATTGTGGAAGAAGCAGAGACCAGAAGAAAGAATAAAAGAAACAGGAACACTGGCAGGTGAAGGCCCCTGAGCAAGTCCTAACGACCCATAAACAGTGCCTGTTGGCCAGACTGATTGAGGGGACCAATTGAGGGAATTTTGCCCGCCTGGCAGTTGGGGGGTTGCAGGGGCATGTCAGTTGGGAAAGAAGATGCAATAGTACTATATAAGATGCGTGATTGTTGTAATAAATGATTGTGGTTGCATCTCCAACCAGGGTCCGTGCCTTCATATGCTACAATAACCTAAGACTCTCAGCTCATAACATTCCTACTTTAAATTGCCTTGCTACGTCTGACTAGGAGAATAGTTCACCCTTACAGAGGATGAAGAGTTACTACTGCTATCTGCCATATTTACTCTGTTAGCCTGAGTGGCAGATGTCCAACTGTGCAACTAAATCAAAGACTGATATTGAGTGTAATGTGGATCACTTGCTGAACTTTACTCATTTGAAAATTATATTCTCACTGTACTCTTTGTTTTAATTGAAAAGGTTGGAAAGTAAAGAACGACAAAGATGTAACATCATACATTAAGGATATGACACAGTTGCTTCTATATGACTTTATGTAGAACACAACTCAGAATTTGTGAGCATCAGAAATTGCAAAGGCAACAGATTTTGCTCAAAATTGTAAGGTTTTACTGTTAACAGCCAATGAAAGGATTTGGGCTAACTCAACATAAAAAAATGTCCTTTTATAAACTTGTGACTAATTCTGAAAAAGAAGTAAGCTGCAAAACAAACAACAACAAAACGATAAGAAGAAATACAAATATCCTTTAACGCACATTAACTTACTACTGGAAGGAAAAGCCTGGACTCCTCCTTCCCATACCCAACAGCTCTTCTCCATCATGTGTGCACATACCGACCTCATCCTCAGAGTAGCAGCCTCCCTGTCCTGTGCAGCACCACATCAAGGGTCACGTCGAGGTTGCGGGTTTTGATGGGTTGGGGCCTTTCTTGGTGCAAACTTAGAGGGTACCAATGAACATTGGCATTGGCATTCAGACCCCAGTGAACTGACATTGGCATTCAAACCCCAGGTGCTGCAGAGCCACAGGGAATATGACCAGTGCAATCAGATAAGTCCTAAGAAGGAGCCATAAATATGAACTATACAGGTCTGACAGGGTTAGCTCTAGAAGTGCTGATAACCAGTGACTCTGTAGTAAAACAAAAAATATATCTGAAGGAAGAGTGACAAATTTAAGATGACATGAGAGGGGAAAAAGATGATATGCTATGAGGTTGCTCTCCTCTTCCCCACTTTCCATCACTCAAAAAGATCAAGAAGTGAAGAGGAAATAAAAGCACTTCACAAGAGTTATAAGATATTTTTATGAGAATATATCATTCGCTGTAAGAGAACCTGGTAGTGTTGTGCCCCTTCCCATTCGGGGCTCAGTTTAAATGCATTCAAATTACCAGCCTCACTTGAAATGCAGCGGAGACCTATAGAGTTATTACTGTCCTACACCATGACATTGCAAAATACGGCAGTACCTCCTAGGGAGGCCTACCTATTTCATTATGAAGTTGTACTTAATTTACTGCCCCTTACCAGCCACAAATCTAATTTGTCACCATAGTTCCCAAGGTTCCTGCCTTCCACTGAGATTGCGCCACTTTCCCACAGTCTGCATTTTCAAGAGATGAATCTCATTTTGTTGTTTTCCTGCCCATCTTTCTGATCTCCCCAAATACTTTTTATGGTGTTTTGCCCTCAGCAATATTTTCAATGAGTCTAGATTCAGTATCGTTCTGGGATTTCATTCAAAATGTCCTGTCTTTTCCCAGTCTTTCAAAAAGATATCAAATAAGACTTATTAATATGAAATTTTGTATAAGTTAAACATTCTTTCCTTTCCTAAACTTTTTTCCATCCTTTCCTAAACTGCCTTTCTGTTACTTCTGCCTTTTGTTTTCAGTATGCAAATATGAGAACATTCTTCATTGGTATGCCAGGGTCATATGAAATAGAAATACCATACAAATAGTAATGTCCATGAAAAAGAAACCTAAAGTTATGTAAAGTATTCCGAGAAAAAAAATTTCAAGGTATTTCCTCTTTAATTAAAAAATTGTTGCTGTTATTCCAAAAGTTTAATAAGCAGTAAAACTGCACCATAAGCTTACTAGGGAAAATTAAGGTTTTACCCCAGAGATGATCACATATTTTTGTTTTCCTATTTGTTCCATTACCTTCTTAAGGAAGGAAGGGGAAAATATAAATCATACATCTCAGTATTTTTTTTTATTTGAATATCCCAGCATTTCAATTTTTTAATATCTATTTTACCCTTTAAAGTTTACCTCAGTATTCTGCTTCTCTGTTACTTTTTGAATATGTTTCACAGTAATTCTATACACTTGTTATCTGGTTGTCTCAGTATCATAAAATCTATGTCATCCAGATCTGCATGTCTTCAAATTTTCGACACCTTCAGATCCTTTCTTATCTGTTGTTAACCAATATTTTACAATAGGTCTCCATATTTCACCCTAGCTGCCTAAAACCCTTTTCACGCCATCTCCTTCCTCAGCAGCAAAGATGGATTAAAAGAAGAGAAGAGGGAGAGGGAGAGGAGAGTAGAAGAAAGGAAAGAAGAGAAGAGGGAGAGGGAGAGGGAGAGGGAGAGGAGAGTAGAAGAAATATTAGATATTCAGTAATTTTAAGGTCAGAGTTACTGACTCATCAGTCAACACATAATTTCTGAATCAGTGCCCATTATGAAAACTGAGACAGTAGTATCTGATCTGTATTTTTAATGTTGTAATCAATTTGATATATAAAAACCATCTTGAACTCCATTATTTTTCTTTATTCATCTTATAATAATAAACCATCCTCTTCACGTCCCCCCCATCACCGCGAGGAAGACAATTGGGGGAGGGATTTAATACTACCTAAATCATATCCGAACCATAACTATATATATGGTATTAATTATATGGTATGCTACAAAAGCTCAACGCTTCCCTTACCTCCTCTCACTCAATGAGAAACTGCTACTTTCCACTGCAGTAAGATTTGAACCTAGATTCCAACCAGGCACTGTGAAGCCCTTCTCATGGAAACCTGAAGAAGATCAGATGAGCTCTGACAAGAGGCTTAGCTTCAAGTTCCTTAACACTCACAAACTAGTGACTGAAATATACCTCTTTCACGCACACACAAAAGTTGAAAACAGTTTGTTATCACACAACTTCAGAGTACATGCAAACTCTAAAAGAGCTGCAACTCTATGATTATCCAACATCATATATCCAGGAGCATGTCTACTGTACCAGCTAGCTTTAAAGAGAGGGAGAGATATAAGACTTGTTAGTTCCCCTGATAAAACTACAGCTAGTGTAACTCAGAGTAAATGAACACTTAAGCTTTCATTTTCTTAGAAAACTTATAGTCACTATCCCAAAAGTAATGTTGAAACTTTACTCTATATGAGTAATGTTGAAACTTTATATGAGCTGATTCAATATTACATACTAGTAGTCCACTAGGTTTTTTTAGGTTTGGAGTTATCACTCTTATTTATTGTTGCTTTGCTTTTCATAGAAGGTGTCAGTGAAGATTACCACTCGCATCTCTGCTTGTAATATCATTGAAATGTGCTGGTATAAGGATTTATCCCATATATCCCATACTTTAATGATAGCCCTAAATACTGGCCTTTGCAATCCATCTCTGTCACATATAACTGACAAGTTAAGTATAAAGCAGCAGTCCTAGTACTGCATGGGACTGCCTTTTTAATGTAGTAGGAAAAATAGAAATTATTGTGAACTAGATGTACAAATTCCATTAAAAAAAAGTTCACACTGAGATTTTTTTTTTAAACTTTTTACTCAACTAGTAGCTTAGGAAAAACAAACAATTTAAACTCAAAAGCAAAATCCCCCCAAACCCATCTGTTTTCCATAAGAGTTTTTCATATTTACACATATGCTTTGCTCCTGAATGCCAGCTTTTGGCTCAAAGTGATTTTTTTTTAAAGCCAGGCTGTAAACATGCATTCAAACACAGAAACACTGAGGAGAGTGTTGTCTCATCCTCACATGACCCCAGAAATTGTGAGGAAATGTCAATGGAAGCAGGAACTACTGCAGTCCCAAATAGATGATAAAGCTGTAAATAAGCTTTTGAATAGCCATGATCATAGCACTCCTGGCTTTTAGCTTTCAGTCTTACCCTTTTGTATTTTTTTAAATTGTTTTGAATAACAGCAACATTTTTCCATTTATTTTTTTCATGGTTGTGAATGCTTACTCAAACCAGGTAGCAACTACTCTTAATTACAAGGAGAAGGGAAGAGAGATGGACCAGAATTTCTGGTTTAAAGACTGAGTACAGTATTAGGTACACAGTGTCATCTAGAGGCCAAAGAGCTCTTTATAATAAGTTTTAGAATGAGGGGCTAAGTTTTGCCCCCCACTTTACTGACCAACATTTATGTCCCCTTGACTTGTCACATAAATTATCTCTAGAGACATCTTGCGCTGAAGACCTACTGCAGTTATTCTAAATATCTGTGTCAACACCTACAGATTAGTGTAGGAGTGTTTCAGTGTAAAATGCACATAAGTGAATGGATTTGTATGTGACTAAGTTTCTAGGGACAACACCAGCCTCATGAACTCTTTTCTCCTTAACATTTCCAAGAAAAGCTGTCAGCACAGGGAAGAGCCGCTGTTTGTGACTGAGAATAAGCAAAGACAATTTAATTTGGATACATTTGTATTTGCACTGGGACAGATGGTTCAACTTTACAGTTTAAACTGTCAAGCCATGTCACCTTTGACAGTTTTCTAGAAACATCATATAAACCAAACTTTCAGTGCCTAAGACATAATATATCTAGAAAGAACTTCTCCATCATTATTACTATGAGGAAAACACATTTTTCAAGAGAAAAAAATCCCATGTTATGCAAGAGAAAATCATGTTTTTGAGAACACCTGCCACACAGAGGAGTCTGATCTAATAACCCAAGAAGAACATGAAATATGTGTGTCAGCCCTGATATGAATTCATGAAAACCTACAAAAAAAGCTGAGTTTGCACTCTACATGTAAGATGGCGTACTTCTCATGTGTGTGCCTGTCCTAGTCTATTATTTCCAGCAGAGTATTCTCTACTTGAATATACACAACAAAGCAGAACCCATCGGCCAGTTATTGTCCAACACAGAGATAGACAGAGCTCTTAGTGCAAACAAAGTCTAAATAGATTAGTTTCACACAAAGAGAAAAAACATTGGCATAAAGGAAATTGTGCACATAGAAAGATTTTAGACTTGATACAGGCTTTGGATGGTCTGATTTCTGCTGAAAAAAAAGCCAGTTGTATGCATGCGGTAAAAGAGTGTGCACGCAAACTGACATTCTGGAGGTAGTACAGGCTCCATCAGTCCTGGTCAACAGACAGCAAAAATGGTAGAGCATTGCGCCGAATCAGAAAAATCTCTTAATGCACATGCGTACACTCTTGGGAAGAAAGAGGAAGAGGTGAGTCAGATACGTTTTATTCCTTCTGAGCTCTGAATTGTTACAGCTACCTGCATCTGTAGGATGCAGATGAAGGATGCAGTTCACCTGTAATGAATGAACCAAGTTTGGTATAGCTTCTTCCAGGAACATTGTGGTCCAATCCACATTTATGAGAGACAGTGTCTAGCAACAAAACAGCACAGTTAATCTGGGAATTTAGGAACCTGCAAGAGCTAAGGCATTCTCTGTTACCAATAACATCAATGTAATTCCTTTTACCCTAGTGAAAACGTAGTTCAGTTTCTCCTCCAATCTAAAATGAATATTACCAATGCTGTACCTTCTTGCAACTTGGATTAAATCCTATTTATATATTCTTTTATACTCCTAATAACATCTCTGATAGTCAAAAGTAAGTAGCAATTAAAGCCTAAGCATATATAGTTCCATAATACTTTTCCACCTGCTATTCAAATCAACTGGAAAGAAGGAAAAAAAAAAAAAGAAAAGTGGGAGAAAAACAAATTACAAGTCATTTATCTGCTATTTCTCCCTGTATTTAGAGTTCACTAAACACTGGTTTCTGCAAGAATTCTCTGTGCTGGAAGAAGAAAACACCTACTTGACTGTCAATTCTTAAGTTCAACAACGCAGCCTGCTGTTGATATAAACATTATAAATATTGAATATATACCAGTTTTTTAAAAAATCCACTGCTATACTAGAAAAATAATCTGAATCCGAAAAATGTTTAAAAGTAATAAGAGTCACTGGAAAGAACAGGAATATATATTCCAACTTAAAGCATGGAAACAAGAAACAGTGAGTACATTAGTCTTCCCCACCATCCCCAAAAGTACAATGAATTTTAATGTAAAGTGTTATATTTTTAAGAAATAAAGTGCTAAATAGAATTATTTATACAAGTAGAGACTGTACAGCCAGCATTTCACTGAAAACCCACACCTCCAAAAAGTGCAATGGCGCTAACACTTCATGCATGTGTAGAGTGGAGCTGTGTTGTGTGCTCAGCACACAAAAAATGGTGATTAGATGGTTGCTAAATCAGTCTGAAAACCTACCATTTCATAAACTAACTGAAGTAAATCAATGACACATAGATAAATATGACCTTTGCAACAAATGCAGTCACCCAGGGCAACTTTCTCACTGGCTTATTGTTTCTTATACTGACTAGTTTATGCAACACTTAATAATTATGGCTGGTTTCTTTCCCACAAGGTCAAACAAAATCAGAATCCTTTCTTATGATCTCTTTCAGGAGAAATTGTACCCCTTGCATTTCTTCATGATAGGTAAAACATAGGTAATATATGTCCACAAATTTTTGCAGCTGAACACCTTATCTCAGGTTGATAACTCTTGAAATTTTTTTCAGTGAAGTTAGTTGACTAGAATAAAATTTGTTTTGAGTGAAAAACCAACATAAGCCAGAGAATAAAAAGTTTCCATCTTCAGATGTCAACAAATTTCCAGAAAAATTAAATTTGGTCCAGCTTAACCAAGAAGGTATTACAGGAGCTTGCACAGAAATCTTTTTGGTGTGGACAGAATTGTCATCAGTAACCAAACTGAAAAGTTTGGAAAAAAATCTTTGTTTCTCTTTAAGGAAAACTTTCCATACTTTCCGTTATTTTGCTTAAGAGTATTACTGTATAATTCAGCCAAAAATGAACAATAATCTTTGAAAAGATATGTGGTGATCGGATAGGTTATTTTATCTTTTCTCTGTTTCCATGCTGAAAGTCCATTTCCACTTGAGCTGGGTACCCAAGCAGTTCTCAAAATACCACTACTGCTTCTTTTCATCTTTCCCTATAAGAAGTTTGAAAGAAGTGTGACTATGTGAATTTTGAATACGTTGAGTGAAATTCAAAATAACCCTTCTCCTAAGAACAGTAGTGTAAAATTAGTCAATTCGCTTTGGTATATTTTATATTCCTGAGTAGCTTTGACTACTGAGTAAAAGAATACTTTCCAGCAAACCTTAACTCTCACTTTAAAACCAATGTGTTCTCACTCCATCTTTAAAAAACAGAGTCTTTAATGACTGAGAACTCATAGCTTAAGGAAGGACAGTCAATTTGTCTATATAAAAGGAGGATCATGTTTTGTACTGTGGAGAGGATTTCCTCTTCACTTAAATTTGATACCTTTAGGATTTACACTTCACAAATTCAAATTACAAACGTCATACCCCAGTAGTTTACTAAATGGTTGGTCTCTGACATTAATAAGAGAGATCTAACATTAGACAAACTGGAGTACTTTTCAAGTTTATTAGTATTTATACATTAATTTTAGAATGACATTTTGAATTACTCCTATGCATCAAATAGAGACTTTATTCTTCTCCTTCCCTGTATATGATGAGGCCAGAGCACTATTAAAGCCCATCTTTAGTTCATTATTTAAAGTTGCCATTTGGAAAAGTGTCTTTGACAAGTACTATTAGGTCTCTTCTCATAGAAATAAGACTTCTTTCTCATGATTTGTAGATTAAACCTGAAAAGAATCCATGACACAAAGAATTAGATGTATTTACAGATGGCAAGATTTGGGTTTGGGTTTTTTTTCATGTAAGAAATTTTGTCAAGAGTTTCTTCAATATTTTCTTCTGTAACTGGATAGAAAATGCTCCTGAGAATTCAGCTTGTATGCATGAGAAACTCATAGTTCTTCAGCATATTTTAAAGCAACATTCAGAAAAGAAAAACAAAAGCTATTTAAAGCACAGAGATTAAATCAGGGTGTGCACAGCAAAATTCTTTTGTCTCTCAAAAGAGCAATTCAGAGAGATGATTAATGGTTGCATGTAAAGGGCATTGAGGAAACATTACTAGAAAATATCTCCATTCCAAAAATATCTATTTTCCAGCTCTCCAAGCAGACTATTATATACTATAGGTAATTGAAAGTAAAGTAATAAGATTCACAGAATGTCTGATATTTCTATTTTATATCTGAACACTTAAGGGTTTACAATACCCATAACATTGTGTCTACAGTATATAATCAACCACTGGCATTCTCAGTTGGTCATCCATGTATTTTAAAAATTATTCATCACAACTAGTTTTCTAATAATTTATGGGTTCAGAGCAGAATTCCAATCTGACTTAGCTGCCGCAGTTCACAGACCAGGATATTTGTTTCAACTGTATAAAAAGTTCAGTTTGCATTAATACACTAGGGTAAAATTACAGGGAAAATGCCAGTTCTTCTGATGCTTCTGCTCTGGGAGGGTAACACAGCAGAGCAGACAAAGGCAACTGAAGATACTTAAACTCTTCAGCTGAAACAGGCAACAGAACAAGCAGTTGGAAATGGACAGTTCTCTGATTAGTTTCCTGATAATGGAAAGAAACAGTCCTTTCTCATATATCCTTTATTGAGAAGATGCTTTGAATACAAATTACAAAAGGATGTTTTTCCACAGTTAACTAAGAATGGTAAGTTAAAGTTGAACATTGACTTTATTCTCCAAGATGTGACGATAGTAAAAGTCTTATCTGCTACCTGCAATATTTGACAAAAATGTCATATTTTTTTTTACAGTTGAATACTCTTAGAAGACTTATTTTTCCCAATAGTGTCTGTCAAGTCAGATCTCAGCACCTTTACAAATTGCATTAGAAGAGAATTAAATTGAATACTGAAAGTGATCACAACTAAGTCACCTCCTAACATGTTTTAAAAGTTTACTGGACTTTGCCGTTGCGGAGTTTGGTTTCTTTTTAAGATTTTGGGGGATATGTAACCAAAACACACTTGATAATGGCTACAATTCTATTTAGTCTTACCACAATATATTGCACCTCCTCTCCTTGACCTTACAGTTTTGTTTGCCTTACGGGCTGTGAAATATCGCTTGCTGTAGTTCCTACCTATCTATAGCCATCTAGTTGTGTCAAAGATCATTTATATTTAACAAAATACAGAATTGGCAATATGTAGTTTTGATAAAACTATGCCCTTAGAAAAGAAAAAAACCCAGAGACAAAATGTATAACATTACGCTTCAACTTTTCCTGTTTCTATACCAATTCTGCTGTGTCAACACACTTCGGCAACAAGCAGAAAGCGTATCTTGGGACGTCAGCTCTTTGGCTTGCTGCAGTTTTTTTCTCATTATCTAGAACATCATAGGTATTGTAAAACATCTTATATATTAGTAGTACTAACTCAGAGGATTACCTTGTTCATTCTTTAGAGATCCTTGACTGTAAATTTCCTTCAGAATTGTTTAATTTATTTTTGTAGCTAAATTAGAATTATAGGTCTGAGATCTGAAGGCAAACAAACTAACCACAGAGCACCTTGTTGGAATTTAGCCCCCACTGTAAAATCCAGAACCTGATCCTAATCTCCTTAAACAAAGGATGGAGGTTAGAAATGGAGGAAGCACACTGAGCAGGATACTGGGGAATCATTGCAGAGCAGAAAGACAATGGACAGGTGTCACTTGAGTGCCACAGATTCTCAGCTGCAATGCTTTAACTTCATAACTATTTAATTGCTTTAAGTTGCTCATGCAGCCATACTCAAGTATGTTATACACAAAATGATGATTTAAGGAACGTGGATCGTGGCCAATAACCCAGCCCATTAACAGGGGATGGGGTGAGAACAGACACAAAGTGGCAGTTGCACATGAGATCATCCCCACCCTCCATGAATCCAAGTAATTCTTCCCTTTGCATTTAAGTCCTCTTTATTAAGTACCTCAAATACACATCTTGAGTCTTTGTTCTTTGATACCTACTCTAGATACTCTTGAACTAGAAGGTACACTCAACTTGGAGATGTGAAAACACCATCAAGAGTCTTTCTACAAGCACTAAATTATTATTATTCAAACATATCGGCCTTCTGAATCATTGCTCTCCCTTTTTAGCAACCTATCTAAATCAAAGCCAAGCTCTTTTTTTTTCCCTACAGATACTAAAATGATTCTTCTTGTCCCTATCCTTATTTGCTGTAGAATTTACTATTGATTTTCATTTGTCATCAACTGTCTGCATTTCGTACTCATAATTTACAACCACCTTTATGAAACTCTCAGTTTTTTATAACATACTATATATTAAATATGAGAGAGACACTTTTACTCCTAATCCCATTTCCAGTGAGGACATTAAGGCTTTATTATGGGTGTATCAGAATGCATTGCAGACAAGCAGAAAGGCACCAATAAATTATTCAGGTCATTCTAAGTGCATACCAATAAAACCTTTTGGAATTTAGCATTTCAGGCATTACTCTAGTTTTAAGCATTACTTTTTGTAATGCACATTTACTTTTCCTCACCATTTCTGCATAGATAAAGCCAGCTGTATTTAATTATTAGGGAAAAAAAAAAAAGAAAAAAAATTAAAATTACTCCATCTAATTCTCTAACAAAAACCGATGAGGAGTGTTCTGTATAAAGCACTTCTGGGAAGTACTTAATCTCTCCAGAATCACAAGGCTTGAAGAAATGTTGCAGGGATTATTAAAATCTGTCTACTTTTCTTTTGCATTCTCTATACTTCCCAAATTTATATCTTCTCAGAATCATGATATCATGGACATTAAAGCTTGCCTTAAAGTTAGTAGTTTGCTTTCTCTTTCTAGTTTTGGTTTCTACTGGACACACCAACCTGAAGCCCTTTCTCCAAAACCAGAGACATTATCTAAGCTCAAAAATTCACACTAAACTCTGATGTGAACACATGTGATGACTGAATGTGACCTTCTCCTCTCCCCACCAAGCCCTCAGCATTTCTGATTTTTCAGGGTTTTTTTGATAGTGGATTTCAGTGGAGGATGGCAGGGGATTTTGCCTGTCTCATAATAACCCATTTATAAACATTTCTTCTTTCCCAATTAATGAATTTCTCTCCATTGCTAAGAGCCTATAGTATCTTTTCTGCTATGAATGCTGTATTCTTCCCTCTTATTTGTTGGGCAGGAAATCCTTAAAAATCAATAAAACTCCTATTGCAACAGTTCTGATAAAAACTACCTTGTCTTAAATACATTTATTCCTGAGATTCTCTTGCTGGCGCTGTTTCAGCTGCTCAAAGCACTGTGCTGACTATAAAGGCTAGGAAGTAATCCACTCGGGAATCTCCTCTATACCTCCCCTGGAGTACAGTGTTCTCTAGCTATGAAACACCACTATGGTTTAAACTACAGATATCGGATAGTTGATTGAAAACTACAACATAAAAGATTACTGGCTGATACATTGCTCTTATTCTTTCTACATACTTTCTTGCTAAACATTAAATACCTCAAATTACCTATTTTTAATGAAATTTAAAAAAGACACCATCTAGTGGCCAGCATGTAGCCCTTTACATATGAATCTCTGATTATTTTGACAGGGTCTGATACACTGTTTCTTATAAATACAGCATATTAAGAATACTTTGTATTAAAAAAAAAAGTCAAAATTTGACAAAACACACCACACAAAACATACCTGTCCCCTCAAGGCAATGGAAAGTAGAAGATATACTATCTAATAGTATTTTCTTCAAAATTCACATGAATTGTAAGGTTAGAACAGATTGAGTTTCTTCTAGACTCTTCCTTTGAAACTGGACCAGATGTTGTTCAGGAGCTCCTAATATTTCCATGGGTATTTTAAGGAACATTATCTCCTTATGGTTTATTCAAAAGATGAGGTCGAGTTTCATTTAAGGGAAAAATTTCATATCATCATTAGACACTAACATAGAGATAAGAATTTTGTATTTAAAGAACCTTATGAAGAAATTATAGATAGATAAGCCAAAGCACTTTAAAATCTGAAAAAGAGGTTTTGGAATGTGAGATGTAAATTCAAGCTTACCCCATGCAACTGAAAACTGACATAGTTTTGAAAAATTCCTAATTGAAATAAATCCTTTTGTTAAAACATAGCACAAATGCCTTGTGTATGCAAGCACTCCTTGTTGCTAAGGAACTGGATTTCTAAGGAAGTGGAAAGGTTTTCTGGGCTTTTAAAACCAGTAAAGTTGAGTTGTGTCCTTAGCTTGACTCTAACAGCAGGTAAAGAAGCTTAATTGAAAACTTGTCCAGGATTTACCTAATAGCAAGCTTCTACATGGTTCAAAAAAATTCTTCTGAAATAACAGTTCACAAGTTACTTCTGGCCTTTCTTATTTCAGTACAGAAACAGAGTCTCATGAGTCTTCATTTGCTTATTTTGCAATAAAAGTTCCAATTTCTACACATTTTAGTGATCTTCTCTCCTAGCTCAAGTATTTCAAAGCTGAATATCTGGATGTTGAAACTCTCAGTATTAGATATACAAACAATAACTACATGTCACCCCAAAATATTAACAACGCATAATCAGTGCTGAGCCATGAGAGGTAAGGGAGAATTTTGCATGCTTTGGGTTAACATCTGTGAGCCAGTTAGCACAGAATCTCCCACAGTCTTGTACAATACTATTCAGTATCTCCTTTCATTTAAAAACAGGTGTACTTCTTTTGATAAATAAATGGTCCTAGAATTTAGATGTGATTGATAGTTCTTGGTCCTAAATCTGAGGACATTTTTACTGCATTTTATTTCTGTGTGGTCTTTCATCTACAAGGAAGGTACTCCTGATTACCACAAAAGCTGCTATGACAAGAGTGTTTATATCTGGATGTTCACTTTTTGTTAAAATAACAGAAGACATAACCGGGAAGTGCATCTCCATGTATACTTTGTTTTACCTTTTTTCTGCTTAAAAAGAAGATTATTTATGAGTTAACAGAAAATTCTAGCCACCAATCTCTACTTGGGACTTGAAGATTTCTCAGATGTGGGTAAGTTCCTTGGAAACACTGCATGTGTTTTCACATTAAATCTCTGACACTTTTCAGGCTTTCTTGTCACTTAATTTTTTCTTTGGAAAAGCTTAGAAACATAAGCTTTAAAGATTTCTCTTCACTCTCCTTCCTAAAATAGCTTATCTTTTGCTTTGTATCTCTGAGAGATGTTATGTTATAAAGCACAATTTCCTGAGATGTGTGACCAGTCCCTTATTTCTCATTGCTCCTACAAAGAACAACCCCGAAAGCTCAACAAGCAGATTCAGCATGTATACAGAGTACTCAAATGTTCAAAACAGCAGCTTACCAATACAAATGTTAGTAGACCAGTGATAAAAATGACCTACAATACTCTCTCTTCCCACTTTTCAGATTTTTTTACCACTAAAAAAAAGCTTTCAAGAAATCTTTTCTCATAGCTGTACTTACACCTTCAATAGGTCGTAATGGAGAAGGTAATGGGAACAGCATAATTGCTAGAATCAAGAGAGAACATGTCTAATAATGTTCAGCCAGGTGGGTGAACAAATGAAGATAGATAATGATGAATTAACTCTATTGTGGTGCTGAATTCCTTTTAGTACTCCAACCAGTATTTCACAAAAGTTTACAATTTTTCAGTACCTAAGGACTGAAACTGCAGTATCAGAACAAAACGACTGGCATTGTTTTGATGACAAACACCAATAGGTAACTCTGGAAACTGCCTGTAGACTGCTCATCTGAGACAAAAAGTCATGGCAAAGGAGGGAGCCACTAGATTTCCTGTCCTGAGACTCAACACAGCAATATCCAGAGTGACACTGGCAACAGAATAGGAACTATTGAGTTTGACAGCTAGGAACATGTAGTGCTGCATTGAGATGATGTGTTAAGCTGCAGATTTCCTCCCCTTTGGGAGGGGGAGGAAGATGCTTCCTTTGTGACTTTTGGGAGAATATTTTTCTATATGGATATTGGTTAATATGCAGCAAATATTTTTAATTCCTCTAGATGCTAACATAAGTTATGCATTAATAATTAGGTATGTTTATTTAGCTAGAATTGGGCTACTTAATTACTTTTTTTTTCTTTTACTTTTTTTAAGACCAAGAAGAGAACAAGTGATAGACAGTGTTCATCTTGTTAAAAGACCACATGCAATAATATACAGGTTAACTCACTTATTTGGCTAAGCAACCAGGAAAAGGTGTTTGTCTCTAGCAAATGGTACTTAAAGCACATGCAGTTTCTGCAACACAGCAAGAAGGAAACCACTGGAAATTCATTCTTGTGAGGTATTGTACTCACACTAAGGTCAATAGTAGTAATGGAACTCACAGAGAAATACCTGAGATTATGCAGTCTGTTTTTTTTCTAGGTAGTTGCAAAATAAAACAAAATGGAAAGATGACCTTTTAATAATTAAAACAGTTATTCTTGCAGTTGGCAATCTGAAGTGTATCACAAGACTTTGATGATATATGCTTATCATTATTTATAATGATAGCTTTGTTGCACAGTGCCTCTACCAAAGAAAAAGTTACCTTCATTGCCATGAGCCAGTTTACAAACACATAAAACAAGAAAAACCCAACTAATGACTAGGAGTATCAGATCAGCACAATCAAACCACTCCTTTTGTCTAGACTCGCTTCACTGCAGACAGATATCATGAAGAAGCTGAAGCTGATTGCATTTTCTCAGCTGGAGACCTGACCTTTCTAGTCTAGTTCTGATACAAGTTATTAAAGAGAGAATAAACTGTGCTTCTCACTCCCCAAACTCCTAGCCCAGCCTCTCTTCCTAAAGTGTCCTAGCTGGCACCAGATCTCCTTGAATTGCCCCAGATCAGGCCCTCCCTCAGCTGGCAATGCCAGCATATAACTGAGTAAGGACCCAAACCAAAGCATAGATCTGGTCACATGTGTCTAATAGATGACACGGAACAAAGGTTTGTCCGTCTGCTCAGGTACATTCACTGGCCAAACCTTCTATATGGAAGTTACAAAGGTAAAAATGTATTTGTTTTTATTGATTTAAATTAAGGTGGTTTTTTTGTTTGGTTTTTGTTCGTTTGTTTGTTTGTTTTTTATGAACTACTGATTCTATTATACATCAGATTTCTTAAAGATCTGCCAAAGTATCTGAGATTTCCAAATACAGAAACTAGCCACTAGAACTTGGTCAAAGGTCAATGCAGCTGTGGTAAATGAATGGCCAAATGGAGAATGAAATCTTGACTTTTCTTTCTGATTTTCTGTTTAACAAACACCATAGGATTCTGTGTTAATAAATCATGTTTCAGCACTTGTGGAACTAAAGAATGCAGGTTTAATTCAGTAAGCTGTCTGCATGAGGAATTACCACAACAGTCAGTATGCCTCACTTCAATGAGGACATGCAGATCATCTTTTATGATTTTCATTGTCACCATGTAGATATCAATGAGGTCAGATTCTTGGCTAGTGTCAAAGTTAAAAACAGCTCCTGACGTAGCTGCTCTACTCCTAAGGAATTCAGTCTTTAATACACTCTCACTAGTGATTCTGAGTTTAACTTATGCCATGGCTATTAATTCTTTAAGAGCTCAGAAATATGTTTTCTTTCAAATGTTTGCACAAGGAAATACATAAAAACACCCATGACAAAAATAAATATGAATCAAAAAGTAAATCGAGAAAATGTAAGTGTGTAGTGTTCCTTCATATGCATCTCCTGAGAATGGTTGTGTAGTAGATTTAACTTCCCATTGCTAACCAAGAGGAAATGAAAAAGTCTGCAGGAGTAATTTAATTGGCTCAATTATTAGTGAAACAGTCAGAAGATACTAATCTTCCTTAATCTACTGAATTGACTAAATTGGCAAAGGAGCTGAAGAACTGGTAAATTTGAACTGTTTTCAAAAAATTATTTTGCTTGCAGAGTTCAAGATTTATTTGCTTATATTCAAATATCCTGTAGCTAGATCCAGTTATTACAGGACGGAAATACTCTCAAAATCATAGGGAAAAACAGCAAACAAAATAGCAATGCAACTACAAGTTGAGAGAGTACTGTGGGTACAGACACAGCTGTACCTTTCACATAAGAGTATCCAAGGCATATGACAAAAATCCTTGGGAGGAAATGGCTTTGTGCTCCCCAGATGTGGGTAGCAGAAAATAGGTTGATAATTTGCCCAGGAGACCAAACAGGCGCATGTTGGGTGCTTTCCCTAATTAATCTCTTTTTCAGGCTCAGACTGGTTCACGATATTCACCACAAGAAGTGATGCAATTTCCTTAATGCTTGAAACTCTCATTCTGAAATCAAGTTTTGATGGCTGTATGAAACCATTGTTTCTTTCAATACACATAACACAGATAAAAAGTGCCTTGCATTTTGCTTTTTCAATGAAGTTAGTTCTGGGACATCATCCTTCGAGAAGTGAGACATAATGCCTGATAGCTACTGCTCTTCTCAGGGGGCTGAACAAGAGTTAAAGTACAAGATAAAATTGCAGTAACATATAAAGAATCTAAAGCAAACTAGACCATACATAGATCTCCACGTCTGGTTATTGAGTTTCTGAGGTGGTTTCTGAGAGACCTCACCAGGAAAAGAACCATATGGGCTTTTGAAGGCAAGCATGGAACAAGTTACAATGTAGGGAATTTGAAAAGAAAATTTTGAACAAGCTAGGAGTGGACAAAGTCCCTCTACCATTTTCATTGGAGATGTAGCGCTACTAGGATGACCGTCAACCAAAGGCAGCAGCATTCAGAGCTTATCTGAATAATTAGGTGACCAGAGATTTATTTGAAGTCATAAATCCTCATACTTCATTAGTCCAGTTTTACAGAGCAACTCCAGCAAAGTCAATGACTCCTAATAAGTATCAAGCTGTCATAGCACAGTAGAGAGTCAGGCCTTTTATTGTCCCTCACATTCATATAGTTGGGCAGGTGGGGGAACTACGGTGTTGCAGATTGGAGAAAGTGTGGTTTGATGTGTGGGCTTTGGCACATGGTGAGCATTTTTGTGAGGAAGTATTTTACTGTAATTTAACTTTTATTGGAAGGCATGATACATCCTTTCCAGCTAATTGCTCTATTTTAGCTTTTAAAATGAACAGATCTTTCTCTCTTATGTTTCAGCTCATATATTGTAATGATATTACTGTTACTGTTAAAGGTGACCTGAAAATTATTTTAAATTATTTGCTTCTTGCTTCCTCATTCGTTTACAATGAATAAAAATGCCTGAGAGATTCTAGACTACTTCTAAAGCATATTTTCCCTCCACACCCCCCTTCATATTTTTACTTTATAAGTGTCATCTCTCACACTCTGGCTTTACTCAAGTTAGGAAGGCATGTGAAATATCCCTCACAGCCATTTGAAGTTGAAGATGTAATAAAGACTTTTGGGATAAGTCTCAGCCCTGTTCCATGACCTACTATACAGAATCTTATGAGTCTTGTGCTACTCTAGGGAACTATCTGGCCTTTATCTCTTCTGCATCGGACCTGAAACTCTGCAGTCATTCTACTCACTTGTTAGACTCTTCATTTTGTCATTTAATGATTTTGGTGTGAATTTGCCTTCGAGAGAGGCCAAGAGTCAAGAGACGCTGTCAGAAGACCTGCAACCCTCCACCCAAGAGCAGGCAAGTGGAGCATCCACGTACAAATGTATCAACATCTAAAACAAAAAAAACAACCAACAATTCCCCAGAAGTCAATTTACACCACAGGACGATATCTGTAAACCTTATTAAGATTTTTTTTTCGTTTATGAAAGAGATTGGGCTGCATTTCAGAAAAGAAGAGGTGGATTGAAACTTAGCAGGGAAAAAAAAACCACCCATGCAGAATCCATAGTTTTAAAAAGACTGCTATACAAAGATGTTCTCTCACCCAAAGCCAGGTCAGAGAAGCACCTGCATCTGAGAATTGCAAATGCTCCTTAATCTTTCATTTTATGTGCAGAATAATGAGATCAAAACAAGTTCTAAACAACCTGAGCAACAGTTTCATTCTGCAAAGAAGAATAGAGTTATCTTTTTCATATCTGCTAAACTGAAGCATTTACAAGATGTAAAGTCCCCACTGGGAGTGTAATGTGAAGATCCACTCAGTGGTGCATGTTTCTTTAGGAAGTTAAAGTGCTAGCAACTTGATTAATTTCAATTCTTTTTTTCCCATCAACCATAAAAGATGAGAACATTCTGAAATGTACAGTGAAAAACCTTTACACAAAAAAGACTTTATTCTGTGCATAACCAAATTAGGCAACATTTTTTGGTAGATAACTGTGAATGCTGTAACCATGGTGTACCACAAAAGCATGAGGCTGATGAACTGAGAGATTATTTGAAATTCTGCAGGTGTGCAAACATAAAAATGCACCTTCGGTTGCATAGAGGTATTGCAGTCCTGAGTGGACAAATAGGTTAAACCTCTTAAAAAAGCAGTATCATCATTTTAAAGGAACTATACAGAGCATCACAACACTCAAAATAAGCAAAATTTTGAGCAGTAACACTCATGTTGTAGGTCAGGATAGATAAAATTTAGATGCTTGGCTCAAGAACGTGCCCTATCAATTTCTAATGATCTTATACTCTCATGACATTGTTTAAATTGTGCACCCTCTACAACATCCCTCTTGACATTTTCTGGAGGGAAAGAAAGGCTTTTGTAAGGCTTTTGACACTGTGTTCCATAATATCTTTATGGACTAACTGATGAGGCACAGGCTAGAAAAGTGGACAGTGAGATGGACTGAAACCAGCTGAAGCGCCAGGATTAAAGCATTGTGATCAGCTGCACCAAATTCAGCTGGAGGCCAGTCACCAGCTCTTTGTCTTGGAGTTCAATAATGCTGTTTAAGATTTCATTAATGACCTTGGTGATGGGACAGAGCATACCCTCATCAAATCCACAAATGATACAAAACTGGGAAGAATGAGTGGTACACCAAATAGGTGTGCTGCCATTCAGAGGGACATAAACATGTTGGCTGAAAGGCGCCACATGCAAGTCTTGCACCTGGAAAGGATCAATGTCTATGCACCAGAACAGGTTGGGAGCCAGCAGGCTGGAAAAGAGCTTTGAAGAAAAGGATCTAGAGATCCTGGTGGACAGGTTGAACATGAGCCAGCAATGCACCCTCATAGCATGAAGTCAGTCCCTGACTCAGCAGTACCACAGCAGGGCTCATCTCAAATTCCCCACAGTCCTTCCTGCCATAAGGCCTGCTGAGCCAGGACCACAGGCTGGCACAGTGGCCCTGCCCAGCCATCCTGGGGCTGTCCCTGACCGCAGTTCCCTTCACTGGGCCTGATCCTGACCCCCACCAGAGCCTGATGACCCAGCCCAGCCTGATCTGTCCCCTCAGAAATGACAGCCTGACTGTGCCTTGACAAAATAACAGAAAAATAAAGATTTTCCTTTCATCCCAGCTTTATGTACCCACTTATACAGAGTTATCAGCTAGGACATGACCGCTTAAGACTGCCTAGACAATATGTGAGAGATTTTCCTTCATCCTGAGTAGATTTTTATGAAGCTCAGCTTTAATCTTCTTTTCCTCCCATTTACTTCAGACTGTATAGGAAAAAGCAAAAATACCTTTACCTACTGCTTCTAATAAATAGGTACTAAAAATAGGTACTGGGCACAAATATTCCTGCAGTTTTTACCCCAGAAATGAATTTGCCAACTATACTGGGAAGAGAAGTCAAAAAACCAGGAAATATTGGTGAAGAAGAATTAGACTTTGAATAAGAACATGTAGAATTGAAAGTGGAGGAGAAGCTTGATGTCATTTACAAGGTGTGTGACTTCTTTTTCCCCCAAATCAGTTCCTGCTTGTTTCATTATATTTTTTCTTTTGTGGGTAAGGTAGGAGACAAAGCTTAACAGCAAGTGCAAGTGCATTTAGAAGTGCTTTACACTACTGGAAAGCTCAAAGCATAAGTTTTATGGATTTTCTCACCAAACTATGAGAGAAGACAGAAAAAATGACTTAAGTGTTCAAGTCATGTGAAACTCAACAGTTAGAAAGATGTACACTCTCAACCCAAAGCACAACACTGCCTTGTGAGGAAATTCAGTTGCAAAGTACTCTTTGAGTACTCTTTCACCACTCGAGTATCTACTAACATGCAGCAGCTGAGTATCTCAGACCTCTAATGCAAGGATATGCTACAATTCTCCAAGTCTTTGCACAGCCTATAAAGTTGCATATCTTCTAAAAAGTCTGCAGTAGTGGTATTTGAGGACTTTTTTTTCTCTAAACACTTCATAACTTTGATTTCTCTTTTCCAAAATACAAGAATAGTTAAAAAACACATCCTAGAGAGTGAAATTTAAAAGTAAACACTTTTTTACAGCCAATGAGGTAAGCATTGTCAGTTTCTTATTTATGATTAATTGGTTTTCCAAATGACATTCAATATCTCGGCTACTCTACCATCATTGTTAAAATCTATCATTTCCTTAAAGTATTTATGGGATTCTACTGATGGCTGAAATAATTTGTCATCAAAGGGATAAGATTAGACATGAAAATATAATGCTGGCAAAACATATTTCAACAGCAATACACAGGAGGCCTAGTGCAGAATAGAACACACTTCATCTTTTTTTTTTCTTCTTCAGTCTTCCTCTACTTAGAATATGTTTTCTTACTGACACTGGTAATATGACTTTTAGACAGACCAGCAGTGCATTATACAAACTGCAATTGGAAAGATGGCAAGCTTTTGTTTGTTGGAGCATTTCCACCTATTTATTTTTGACAAGGTCAAAAAACTCTTTTAATTCAACTTTACACTTGGCTGATGATGAAAAGTAGCTGTATACTTTGACATAAAATAACCCAGAGACATCAGCATCAAGTAATAAACATTTTAAAGCATTCCTGCTAATAACTGAATTCAGGACAGCAGAAATATCTGAGCAGAAATATCCATCTCTGTCAAACACTGTGCTTCCAAAATGCCCTGCTAATCATTTGTAAGCACTGAGCATGCAACTCTCTGAAGTTTAATTCTATTGTTTACATTTCAGATGAACAGTAATTCAAACAAACAAAAAGACATTTTAGAAAGTGTTGCCGAACAAATCTTTACAACATTCCCTTCTAAAAAAAAACCAAGCCCAAAACAAAACAAAAAATAAACATCCAAACCCCAGAAACCAATCATGAAAAAAACCACACACAAATAATGAGTTCCTTTTCTCCTTTTCTCAGTTCCTGACTTCAGTGTCTGTTAATGAAAAGTTACAAAAGCGCTGTATTATGTGGTAGATAAGACATGGAAAGCCAGGAGTAAAGAAGTTTAAATCCTTCCAAATCACACTTGCTATTGGAGATTTCACAAACACAGCTAAACTAAGCCATCAATCTTTTCACTTGCTGACTGAAATTCTCTACTCATTGCAGAAGCACAGAATTTTTGAAAGGGTGCCCATATGATTTCCTTAGACTCTTGCCTGGGCACATACACTGATATAATTTCTAAGAGCAAGTAGAGCATAAAGTCCTTGAAAAGTTGATGTTAGATCGTCAGCTAATACATTCAGATCATAAAATATCAGTACTAAATATTTTTTAGTTTCATGTCTCTGAAAGCAAAAACCATTTGTGTGACTATGCAACTGAAATTCTCTATGAACCCACAGAAGTTCTGCATATGCTTTTTCATATGTAAACTTAAACCAATGCTTCTCTATGAATGCGCAGTAAGAATAATCTGTCACAACCATTAAAGAGAACATGCCCTTGGATATTGTTCTATTCCTCTCCTATTTCTCTGATTTAGCAAAGACTTTGGGCAGAAATGATATTTTTTTATTAGACGTCAATAATAAATTATGCAACTGACATCAAAAAACTCAGCAACAGACATTTGCATGACAGAACATTTACACTGGAAGTACTTATTTTTCAACAAGGTCAAAACTCTCTGTCAGATCTGCTCCGCATCTAGCTGGTGACAAAGTGGTGTTGTATACTTTAATGATAGAAGTCCTTCATTAACAGAGAATAAACATTTCATTGTGCCTGTAGAAATGATGCAAAATATGCATTGAGGATGACACCTGAGGACAATGAATGGCATCAGAAAACTCTCTTTCAGCTACTGCATCCAAAAGGCTGACTTTTCCTACATCCTCTGAGACACCGTCTTTGCTTGATATTACAGTTCTATTGGGAAAAGTCCACTAAATATTATCTTTACCTTGCCTTTAATATTATTTTCATAACCATTAAATCAACTGATTGCTCTTAATAAATCTGGATCCAGGTTATGCAGTCCCAATTTACTTTTCACTACCAAAACAGTCCTTTCAACTCATGTATACCATTTGCTAAGCATGTGCTTTGATGCATGTTATTCTTTAGCTGTGCTATGATATAAACTGTTAGCTTGGTTTTATTTTTCCTGACGTTAATTTTTTCAAAGAAAAGATAATAATACCATTGATATCATTCTTAGCCCATAAATCAATACTGCATGGAGAAAGCACCTATTTTTAAAGAAAAATCATTAACATGGTTACTTGTTTTCCTTACCTCATGAACAGGGTGAGAATAGTCTTTCAGAATTTACAATATGTGGAAAAAGCATTCATGAATTATAAAGAGGTGGGGTTTTCAAACACATTGTTTACTAGTTCATCTATTTTCTTCTTTGTTAAGTAAAGAAGTTTGTCAAATTATGAAAATAATGCACAACTTAAAATGAGTTCAACAATTGCAATTGTAGTCCTTAATTTCAGTATCAAAATTTTCATCTTTATTAAGACAGTTTGGATGGATCTACCATGGATGGATCTTTGTATGGATCTACCTTTTTTGCATCAATGGAGGTTGAAAAGCCTATCCTTTCTGCACACAGTCTTTCACTAAATGGAAAATCAATGGCCAGCTCCATGCATTACCTGATCAGAGCAACAGACCTTTTCCCCACAGAGAGGCGTCTGAGAAGCAAAGCTGTGTGTTTTGGTCTAAGTGTGAAGAAACCTCCAATAAATATGAGCAGAGCCTCTACATCTCTCAACTGGGCTCATATAGCTATCAGTGCAAAAAATGTTTTAATATTGAGTCCATCAGCCCCTGGCAATCTGTGTCATTCCCCTGTTGAAAGCGACCATGAACAGTAATCTCATAAATGCTACACAAAGCTAACTACATCATGTTCCTTAAAAAGGTGCATACATTCAAAAAAAACCAACCAGCATACCATACAGGCACACAAATTGAAAGTCAAACCAGTGATTCTGACATTCACTAGATCTGATTAAAAATTGAGAAAAATTTGAAATATTCTTATGCGTTTTCACACTAAGCTTTTACTCAAAGAACTCTTCTTCTTTTATAACACTTTGCTCCCCTAACTCTTCTTTTCCTCCCCTTTTCCTTTTGCTACTGAAAAGAGGTGCAGTTCTAGGATGGGAAAGATAAAGAAGAGTGAATAATGGGACAAAATTAAAAATTTTAAAATTCTATACTTTACTTCAGAAACAATCTTTATCTAATTCTGAATTAGTAAAAGAAGCAATAAAGTAGAACTTGACACTACCTCATACATAACTCATTCCAACCTTCATATTAGGGTTCTTTCCCTTTAATTGTATTACAAAAGAAGTGTTCTGTTTGATAGATTATTCTCAATACAACAGCTGCACAAGTTTTAGACTTCTTGTTAATTTGCAGTGTATAACAAGCAGATTTATGTAATGGAGAGGCTGGGAGAAGCAAATGAGAAAAGCAAAAATGCACAAGACGTGCTGCTCTCCTCCTATTAGAGCACAGCTAGATCAGTTTTGCAGTCTCCTGAATTCATTGGTATCAGCTGTATAACTGATGTTCTCCCTTTCCTAGGATAATTATAAAAGGAAGAATCATTTTCTCTGCCCTAGAATCACATAATCACAGCATGATATGGGGTTGAAAAGAACTTCTGGAAATCATCTAGTCCAACCCCCCCACCAAAGCAGGTCCACCTAGAGCAGGTTGCACGAGAACGTGTCCAGGCGGGTTTTGAATGTCTCAAGAGAAGGAGACTCCACCACCTTCCTGGGTAGCCTATTCCAGTGCTGTGCAACCCTCAAAGAGAAGAAGTTCCTCCTCATGTTTAGATGGAACTTCTTATGTACAAGTTTGTCCCCATTTCCTCTTGTCCTGTCACTGGGCATCACTGAAAAAAGACTGGCCCCATCCTCTTGACACCCACGCTTTAAGTATTTATAGGTGTTGATCAGATCCCCCCTCAGCCTTCTTTTCTCCAGACCAAAAAGACCCAAGTCCCTCAGCCTTTCCTTGTAAGAGAGATGCTCCAGGCCCCTAATCATCTTTGTGGTCCTCTGCTGTACCATCTCCAGCAGTTCCTTGTCCTTCTTGAACTGGGGAGCCCAGAACTGAACACAGTGTTCCATATGGAGCAAAAACAAAAAATAAAATTATGCCAATCCCTTAAAAAGGGACCCACAAGTGGCACCTTAACTCTAGCACACATTGAATCACAACCAGTGCTGTGATTCCCTAAAGTAAAAGGAATTCTCTATTTTACTTTCCACCCATTGTGTAGCAACTCTACAGCACATCCCACAGAAGCCTGCATCTAGCTTAGCCCACTAACTATTTTCAAGTCCCAAATATTACGGATGTTTAGGTGCATGTAGAGTGAAGTCTTAAAAGATTCTACATTATTCATTACATTAGTAACTTTTGATCAACTCATCAAGGAAGTAGGGCAAGGCCAGTCCGGTCAACCTGATGCTGATTAGACCATGGATGTTTTATCATGCACTTTCTCAAGAGGTTTTGTTTGGATTTGAGAGTAAAATTATTCCTAGCATCAAAGCACAAGTGTCCTTTTTTTCCTGTTCAAAGCCCAGGCTAGCGACTGTGATTAGAAAATGAAATGCAAATACTTCTGAAGAAGTAAGATGAGGAGAACAATTTCATGATTTCTCACTGACATCAGCAGGCCTACACATAACAGTGCAATTACTGTGGACTAGCTGAATGAGGGTAGGTAAAAGTGGAGGATTTTTGCCAGGCAAATTTAGAAAGTTTCTTTCTACATAAGCATAGACACCTTCCAGATCAAAAGAGTTTATCTCACCTTCAGAAGGACAAACTTCTAACACGCTACATGACTGCAGACAAAAATGAAATGAAATAAGATTCTCTTCTCAGATCTTCTAAGCTTTTAGGCATCTTGCAAATATTGGCTATAAAAAAAAATTTCAAATTTTAATCATTTTTATTGGGACAGTATCTTCAAGAGACATGATTATTTAAAAGACAATGCATACAAGGGTATTATTAAATTGTCTTATGACAGTTCTACAAAGAAATCCTTTCATCAATATTTAGGAGTGTAAGGAAAGGTAAGGAAATTGGAAAGGTAATAATCACTGGCTGAAGCAAAGCCTCAGTGTAGTTCTGGCTGTAGTTTAGCAGGGTTCAGACATTACTGTTTCCACTTATCAACTTTCCATGCTTCCCTTTCAAGTTACCACTCCACCCTAATAATCTAGCATGAATATAGGTACAGTTGTCTGCAACCCCTCCATGAAATAAGCTGTCAGAACTGAACATACACATTCCTAAAAGTAAGGTTGACAGGAAAGATGTGTGCATCCAGGTTTCTTGACATATGAAGGCAGAGAGCAGCCAGTAACCTACCAACACTCAGCTACAACCACAACAGGGCATCTGACCCCAGTCTTGAAAGAAATAATGCAACTGTCCTCCCAGTCACTCCAGTCTCTGTGATCCAAGGCATAGTTTCAATTCAGTACAGCTGCATAACCTTGGTTCAGAGTTCTGTGAAAAGCTTGTAAGTTGCAAGCAAGAGTGGTGAGAAAGCAGACAGAGTAGAGCCATACCAGGTAAGAAAGGTAAAATTAAAGACAGATGCAAGAGCGCTGAGAAAAAGGTGGTCAGTCGCTCAAAGATTCCAGAGGAAAATCTAGCACAAATGGTACAAAATGCTAAGGAAAAAAAGCAGGCAATTGGAAAATTGCTCCATAGCAGCAGTAATGTTCAGCCTGTCCCAGGATCAATGGAAACCAATCTCCCACTCTCACTGATGACTACCAGGCTAACCAGACTTATCAGGTGACCTATTGGAGGGTGGCAAGCATATTAATAATTATCCAGTGTCACATAAATACTTATTAGGCAATAATTTATTAATTACTTATTGTATTGGATGATAATTATTACTTTGCACTTTTAAACTGTGACTATCTGCTTTGAACACAGTAAATCAGTTTACCTAAACAAACAAGAAAGCAGATAGAAAGGGTAACTGTAAATAAGTTACAAATGTTATTTGTACCTATCCAGCTGTGAAGCTGCCTAGTGTAAAGTGGGTTACTTTTCAAACACATCATGGTTTGAACAAACAGGTTGAAAATTCAGTTTCAATGCCATCAAAAAAATAGCAGTTTTGGTATGTACAGTGTAGCTTTAACCGAGAATTTATTTTCTCTTTTGGACTGCTAGAAATACACTCAAATTTTCAATTACAATATACACAAGCATTCATGTTAAGACAAGAGGCTATATACTTGGAGAATCGCAAGACAAATCAATAATTGAAAAGGGTGTTTTCACTTCTGCAAGTTGTTGCACCCTTCAGATATACAGTAAGAAGGAAAAAAACCCAAAAAACCAAAACAACTTTCACATACTTGGCCACCTTCCCTAATATTTTTCTCTATTGCAGAAATGTATTCCACCAAACAAAAACTTTTCCCAACGTTACCAATACTTCTTACTCAGGAATTTGGGGTGGCTAAGAACTGTAAAGGTTGAGCCAGAAGCCATTGTCATAATTTCAAAGCAAGACAAATCCATTTCAGTAAGCATAAAATCAAAGGAAACCACAGATTGTTAGAGCTCCTGCCACTCCTATTTAATTGGGATAGCTCAAGACAGGAAGCTGCACCACACACACATCATGCAATTTGAGCACGTGGCTCTGGGTGTGTGTCCCAATATTTGAACCCCTGCTATAGAAAGCTCTCAGCATCCACAGAAGTCAGCCTTCCCTCCCTTTCAGGGTGACAGCTATTCTAGTATCTTCCTTTCCTTCCTGAGCCAAGGCACAGGGAACCATGTTGCATTCCTGATGCAGAACACCACATTCATTTCCTCCTCTTTCCTACTTTTCACTCTCTGCCCCTTATCCCTAGAGCTGCTCTCATCTATGAGTAGAACTGCAAGATAATAGAGGAACAAAGAAAACAGATTTCAAAAGACCTTAGGTGGTGCTTTCATCCCTCCTCCTTCTCCTACCACCCCTTGAATGTTTAAATAGTTGTATGTTCTGCTTAACTCTTTGTTGCCTGTGGGTATCTCTCTTACTGTCTGTGACCTTCATGCCAGGAAAAAAAATAACTTACATATATTAAAGACTGATGAAATACAGTATTTTCACTTCCTTTTGTTCTACAATAGTTCCCCTCTTCAGAGGGGGACACAAAACCTGCTTGCTCTAAGTGTAAATCCTAAAAGGTATCAACAGGTCATTCTTTTGCTTTTCAGATAAAGCACCATTAAGTACACTAAAAACCTGAGGCCTATATTCCTCCCCTCTTTCATTTCAGTGCTTTAAGTGTTTCTCAAGATAAAGCAATAAAGTTTTATTCTTTTCACAATTTGTTTTTGGTCTGCTGAGAGCAAATAAAATGTTTGCAATATTTACCCCAAATTAGCTGTAATAACACAGTCTAAATAAAGACTGTTTCACAGCAGTCTATTACAAATAAGAACTATTTACAGTATTTTACGTGCTACACTGTTATTCTCAATTCTTCCTCTTCTCCAGAAACCAAGCTTACAATCTGTATCGCTTTTCAATTTCCAAAACCTTATCTGAAGTGGTACAGAGCTAATTTTGTAAAAGTACCCCACCATAAAGTTCCAAATCGAGCCAAAATGGATCCACAAAATAGCAAGCAATAAACCAATGAGTTAGGGTCACCTCTAGCACATATGATCACCTAGCCCAACTTGGAAGATAGCACATTTATAGCTGCTCTGACAAAGAAAAGGCCTTCAGCAAGTGTCTGGAGAACCACCTCAACTCATGCTTCCAAATGATCAAAGTGACTTTGCTTTTGGTAGCAAAAGTGATTTATAGGTTTTTTTCATCCAAGTTGTCAAACCTGAAAATGTTATACTTAAACAACCTCTAAAAAAGGCATGGGACACTAATGTAGTTACAAAGAATACAAAAGCAGGTACAAAGATATGTGGAGAAAGAAAGGGCTGCCTCCACATCCCTTTCTCTACAGAGACTCCAAACCAGTAATGACACATGCACATGTATGGCATGTTGTATACCAGGTATGCAAAACCATTTTAAATCACTGTCCCCTCTCCCTTCCCAACACGTATTTCCTACCACTGTATCCTTCCCTTTTTCTTATCCTGCCCTCCCATTTTGTACATATGCACCCAATTCCTGAATTGCCATTGAAGTTTTTTTACATCACCCTTAAGCTGTTCCCAGGGTCTCTCAACTGTAAAAATTCATACCCTCCCTTGCAAGCCCTCTAGTCATTACACAGTTCTTCCTTGACTGCATCCATCCATCCATTCTAAACCAATCCATGCTTTTTATTCCTTATTGCCTAGCAAGATTCTGGTATCAAGGCAGAAATGCAACACTGCCCTTGCACACCAAGTGTTCCCATGATCTTGATTTTCACATCCTCTGTGTAGATAGAGACTGTAAAGACTAGGATTCCTCTGGACAAGCTGTCTTCCAAACCCCAGCCACCCACAGCTGCCTTGCATGACTGGCACACCTAGCCTTCTTTAAGGAAGAGAGAGCCTTTCTCTGCCAAAGATGCTAGCGTTACTGCCAAGATGAATGCACAGTTTGGCTCCCACTGAATAGCTGGAAGACACCTTTTCCCAGCCAGATATCACTCCAGCTGACACCCTCAACAAGTCAGAGCTTTTGGTGCTCATCTTCTATTCCCCTGGCATCAGACTGGCAAAATGAATTGGCTGCAAGAGACATATTTTTCCTGAGGAGTATAAGAATGAAAAGCAACAAATACAGGAACAGAAGATCTAAAAGACACAAGAAATTTTCTGGACAGTGGAAAAAACAGAAAGGCCAAAACCAGATTTGTCCTGAATTGCCGCTTCAGGTTGTAGTCCACATTTCTTTCCCACAGGTTATCTACAAATTGTTCTTGTTCTCCTCTACTGCCTTGAATATTCTCCAAGATAGCATGGAGTATGTGCTCATGTGTGCATGTACATCCACAAGGAGCATTTCAAAATAAAAACTGAAACATGAACTCTCCTTCACAACATGGCAGTTGTCCTCACTGCCTGATAGATTGCCTAGAAATGTAGATGTTCTGTGCAAAGCCAATTCATGTAAAAATTAAAGTGCTAAGCACAACCCAAAGGGACATGTCATAACATCACCCATAATCAACAGTCAGAAGTATAATGCACTAGCTGTAATGTTTTATGGAAGAAGTGACTGGGAAGATACTCAGGGAGCACTATGTATGGTAATGTAAGAATAAGCATTTCACTGCAATGCTCATTTTATGAAAGAGAAATGTATGGGCTGAAAGTGACAACAAACAGTGCCCTCTTTCATCCTTCTCATTTCAGGAAAATTTAGGTTTTAAGCAACACTCTGGGCTGAATCCTAAGTAGATCAGCCTATGAACCACAACAAAACAGGAATATTTTGCATAAAATATTTCAAAATAGACAGAAGCAATACAGACTTTAGATGCTAATCTCACCATTTGTATTGCCAGGACATCTAATGTCTCCTAATTGGTTTATTTTTAAACTAAAAATTAAGCCATTTTGTGAAACCTTAATTTATAAAGTCAGTGAATTCTCCTCTTGAACTAAGTCAAATTTCCTCTAAAGTCAGACAGGTATTTCCTGCAGATTTCTCTGAAAGACATCTGTATCCTTCAGTAAATAGTATTGGGGGGGGTTACCTGATGTCTCAAGAGACAAAGTAGCAGAATGCTAAATCTCTACAAACAGAGACAGTTGTTCTACCACAGAAGCAAGGGCCAAGTTTAACACTAAAAGTCCGGTTGGTAGCCACATTGTGTGCTCTTCTGCAACCCCACAGCTTTGCTGTCTGTTTTCCCAAGCATGTAAGACCACTGAAAAGTGGAATAGAAATGTCATGTATATCATCTTTGCAACCACAACTTATGGATGCTGCTGTCATCTTTCTGAATTTTAATTTACTTACTTGGGAAAAAATTAGGAGAAATAAACAATCACTAAATAGTTAGTTCATAACAGAAATAGACATTTATGAAATCTCAAAAAATCACTGCTTGATTTGCCAACTTGAGACTTAGATACCAATTTGACCTGAACTAAGCTGAGTTAAAGGCAATGCCATAAACCCAGTAGTTGAGAATTCCATCAGCACAGGTCCAAGCAAAAAGATTTAAAAACCAAAACAAAACAAATGAAAAAAAATCTTAAGTTTCTGAGGTTTTATTTCCCCTGGAAGTAGCTCTCATGAGTAGTTCATGTTACACCACAGGTCTTTTCAAAGATAAAACTGAACTCAGGCCCACGAATCAGTGAAAAGCTCTTTTGCTAGATCTTGAAAGGTAGTGGTAACCTAACGAAAAACCTTAATCATCACCACACGGTAATTTACATCCAGACAGCCTGAAATGTAATTGCTCTCAACACACCAGCAAGAAACAAGTATTGCATGCAATGGCTTATTGTTTAAGAAGTACTTACTACAATTCCTTAGGCACTGTAGTGCATGAATATCAGTTTCTCATCTATATATTTTATTTTGTCTCCTTCTAACAGATGGCTGGTTCCTCTGTTCCTCCTAGCAGAGATGCCTTTGGTTTTTTTTCCTAATTCACTTACAAACTCTTTATCTTAGTTTTTATTCACATGCAAATTTTGTACATTACTTGAAATATGAGCCATCTAATTTTGTTCAAGTGTGAATAGCTCATATAGCCATCCTAGTAATCTGTAAAATGGGTGATCTACATCGAAAACAAGGAGAACTATGGAGAATGAGAGCTTTGTCACCGAGATCAACAGGGCATTATCCCTGTTAGTAGTGCCATTGAATCATTTTACGGTGTGTCTTAGAGTAAATAGATCTACTTTGGGAATGATAAATGCTCTTTTATTAAGAAAGAACTGAGATATCCAATTGGAAAATATTGGGAAGTGGACTGGAATGCTTACAGTGAAAGAATTTGTGCACAGATCAAAAGGAAATTCTTGAGTTTCTAAGTCAGTCCTTGAAGTACAATTAAATTACTGGAGATACTTGGGGGAATTCTTCTGAGGATTTCTTTTTTTTTTCCCCCTAAGTCATTCTAGCATTGACATAGCATTATGAGTGGATTGAGTGTTCTTTTGTAGATAAATAATTAAGCATAAAAATATCCAGTTGCCCTTAGACAACAGAAAAAAACTGTTCTGAGTTTGTACACATGCAGGAAGACATTATTTTCCCATAGAACTTGTGCGATCTACAGCATCATTTACCTTAAGCTCTAACTACTAGATTATTCTGAAGGTTATTCTGAGGCAGTGCAAGTATGTGATTAACAAGAGCTGTAGCATGAGAGATATCATCAACATCCTTTTAAGTAACAGGCTGAAGATCTAAAGGATATTGTTCATTGAAAGAAAATGCAACATACTGACTAAAGAAAGACATTTTCGTTCCATTCATTTCTAAGTAGAAACTATTAAGAATTCCAGGAACCCAGATCCTTCCACAATGACACCAAAGGCAAATTTCCTGTAACAGTCAATGAAAACAACACCAAATACAGTTAGGTTATTTGTAGCTGGTATGCTAGGCCACAGGCTGATAAACTTCAACAGTTATCTAGACAAAACATCTCTTTGTTTTCATGAGACTCAGGCTTCAGAAAACAGCCTGTGAACAGGTCCAATATGCATTAAGCTAAGCAACAAGTAATAGTAACTTCTAAACAAGAGTGTCACAACCTTAAGCTATAGAATTCTATACCTTACCTATTACTATTAGAATTATTATAGACATGAATCAAGATAGATATGAATCAAGTCTTATGTGACCACAGTCATAATGTTTACACGGTAGAGAACAGAACGAGGTACTATGGAAAGAAGTTTGTACATATGGTACTATGAGGTACAGCTGGAAAGGGGTTTCCTTTGCAGTTGAAGAGAAAATTCTTTAGAACTGATGTTGTGCCTATGAACACTGGCAAGTAAAATGATAATAAAAAACAATCACATGCATCAAAATATTTTGAACAGTTGTGGAATGATACTAACACAAATATAACGTCGTCTTTCATAGAAAACACTTTCTAAAGATTTAAACGACAACCTCTGACAGGTTAAGAATAATGGCTCAGGAACAGGTTGATGGATAAATAACTCCATCTACTTTATAAGCCACTTGGGATACCTTATGCATCTATCAAAAAAAGATAATGAGATTACACGCATCTCAAATAAAGGTGGGGAGAGTGGGGGGTGGAATCAGACCATATATATAGATACCTCCAGTAGTTCAATCCACATTAAACAGTATGTAGTATGATAGGTGGGGGAAGGGTTTCCCCATAATTACATTAATTGCAAGATTTGAATAAGTAATTTACTGCTTCTGCTCAGGCATAACAACTGCCTTTAGTTTTGTGTCTACATTTATCAAACGTATCTTGTGATGACATAACCATATTGATGGATTCAAACCAAGCAGTTAAGTTTCTAATTTGGATGATGTCCCAAAATGGTGTTTCTTGGTATTGTCTGTATCCTTTGTCAGGATTGATGCACATAACTCTGCGTATAACTTGTGTACTCTCGTGCTAACTTTTAATAATTATTTTCTTAATGAATCCACTAAGGTAACCTAATATAGCTAATATTTTTTCCACCCCTTTAAATTGAACAAGAATTTGAAGGGTGTGGGGAAATAAACCCCAAATCCATCATCAAAATCACCACTACAACTTCCCACCTACACCTGTCTTCGATTTTGCATTGAAAGAGTTTCCTGTGGGGAGTTGAGGATGACCAAGTTAAGCCTTTTTGTGATCTCCTTTGCATACAAGCCCTATCTTTACTTGGATAACACCCTGGAAACCATTCTGGAATACTTCTATATTAAGCACAAATTCTGAAGTAACATAGGTAAGAGGATAACTAAAGAAATTATATCTTTATCTCAGTAGGCAAGCCACGTTCGCCTTACTGTTCTTTGTTTCCTTCTGAATCCTTCAGTTTCAGGATAAGCAACTCAGAGCTACTGAAATCTGGAGTTACTTCTGCTCAGAACAAAGTTAAATGAGACCATTTCCCGCCTGAACAAAAATATGCTCCACATAATAAAGTATTTGGATACACTGAAAACCCTTGCTATATCTTAAGAAATGCAAAACACCTGGGGCTACTGAGTATTTGGGCATGCATGTTTTATTGCTGTGTGGATTTGGCAGTTTAATCATCTTAATAGAATAATTTCACTTCTCCCACAAAATAAGAATATATGACTTAAAACTAAGAACAGACCTCAAGGCATTATCCTGTTTTAGATGTCTGAATAGTCATAAATAACTGTGCCCCTTATAATGTTATCAAGTTTGCCAATAAAACACAATCTTAGTGAAAAGGGGAAATAATACAGATTGCTAATGTTCAGGATTAAAGGAGTTCTGCTGTAATAAATGCATCCCCATATTCAATGAGTAACAAGCACAACAGAGCTAAAACTGCCCTACATTGATTCTGCCCTGAAGGTAAACCAACTACATCGCAACACTGTAAATTCCTGCCTGGAAACAATTTCTGTCTGGAAACCAAAACCATTGCATTCTAGTGACTAGAATTCAGCTTAGCTTGAAGAGACAAAGGCTGAATACAAATTTTACACTGCTGGACTCGATACTGTGTATTTTCAGCCATGTACATATTTGCTAATACATAAAGATGAGGGAGGAAAAGTAAAGAGTCATACAAAAACCTTACATCTGTTTTATGACATACAACATACAAAAAAATACCAAAACCCACACACACTATTTTTGAGCTGAAAATAATAGTCCTGCACTTGGTCTGATATTTGCCCAGAAACATGAGTTTCCTTGGGATGAAATTGTCAATTATTCACCTGGGGAGCTATTCAGAAGATCAGAAAGTTTCAGTTACACCTAGCTTTAGATAATGGACATGCATGCTGAAAGAACTAAATCACAAGTGGTCAGTTCTTCCAAGGGACAGGTTTTTTTCTTTACATTGCCTAAATTTTCTAAAAATGACCATTAGTTTCTGTTATTTTGGTTAAACACTTAATACAAAACCAGTTATTATACTACATGAGCCTGAAAATAGAAAGTCATACATACAATTTTAAATAATACAGTAAGTCTGCATGCAATGCAGACTTTAATAGCATTTATACAAGATTTGCAGCCAATCTCTTTTTTGATTTTTTAAAGCAATTTGCATCAGTGAAAATTAAAATGAAGAAGCAATTAAACAGTAGGTTCTGTCAGAAAGAATAATACTGCAACAATAATCCCTTCAACAATAAGTTTAAATATTAAAAACAATAGCCATCCTAATGACCATATTTTTCCTCATTACAGTAGAATAAAGGTGTCTGCTGAATTCTCAAACTAGAAGCTTCACATGGGTTTTGGCAGGTGAAGCTTGACAGGGAGAATGCCAAGAGGATTTGATGCTAATCAATAAATATTTGCCTTTGAATTTCACCCTTAAGGACCACTTAAAAGCCCAAGAAGTTTGAAATTAACATTACCAAAGGTCTACAAGATCGAGAGGTTTAATTTACTATTATAGCATGCTAAACAGTGTTAAAAATTACTCTGATTTAATGAGAACAAAAAGAATCCTGAAATAAACATTACCAATACTGAAGAAGAAAATCTTCAAAGTTTTAAATAATTTTAAGGTTCTAAGATCCCAAGCTGTGGAGGAAGTGGAGATCAGAATATTTTACTCATCAGAGAAAACATCTGACAATAAAAAAATAATTGTGAAAGAGACTGATCCAAAAGCCAATTCACATCCCTGGAAGCTTTCTCCTGTGACTTTGGTGGTCTTTGGAGCAGATCAGAATGAAGCAAAATCCTTCTTCAGCTAACAGAATTTATGGAGACAACCACAGCATGAAGCTAACTGGACACTAGAGGACAAGATATGAGCGCAAATGTTGAATATACTGTAGTTTAAAAAAATAAATGTGTTTCAACTGAAATAACAAATTTGCAACAATGTCCCTAGAACAGCTCTAAGCAGTTTTGTTTATGGAAAGGAACATAACAACATATGCTGTAAAAATAGGAAGGACTAAAATAAAAAGAACAGACATACATTTCTGTGAATGTTTCTGGGTAAGAGAGGTGGCACTGCACACTATGTATTTGTAGATTAGGTTATTAGAAGCATATGAAATATTCAGAAGCAATGAATTTAAATGCTATTTCTATAGTAGAGCAAATTAAATGTAGAATTTTTCAGATAGTTTAATGAATTTTTATCAAGTTCTTTGTCATGTTCATTTTTCAGAATACTTTCTCTTAATCTCCTCATAATCTTAGATGTTATGCTGAATGAACACTGTCCTGACCAAAGAAATTAGCTACAAAATTTAGTTATGATTCACAGGTATCAATTATCTCTGGGGTCCAACCCAGCAGCCAGTTCTACTTTATCATACGTGCACAAAACCCCTACCATGCCAGGAAATAGTCTGTTTATTGTATCAATGATGAATCAAACAGGAGCATATTCACACCACCTAACGTTTTATGTGAGGTGCCTAACTTGGCCAAGATACCCATGCAGGCTCCCAAGATTCCTTCTCTCATGATTGCCAGAAGTAATCCCACTGAGGTGCCCCAGGCTGGCTGATCTCCATTACCAACAGGAAGAGCCAAGACAACGGATTTAGTTGTCCAGATCTGATGCTATGTTTATATACTGAAGCATAGAAGTGTGAATGAAGCCTGCATATAAGAAACTAAAAGTGAAATTCACCTTGTTCATCCAGAACAAAGCCTTTGAGGACTCAATTCTCGTTCTGAACAAGTGTTTCATTAACAAGTAAGTGATCTTGACGTTATGTTTGTCTTCTGCATATCAAGCCAAATTCTTCCTGCTGTGTCAATAATTATCTTATCATTGTAAAAGAGATTTTGCATTTCTGCAAAATCAATTTCTTATTACTAAGTAGTGCCTTTTGCAGGCTTTCTGGTGAATGTACTTAACACCCATTTACTCTAAGGAAAGATGCTAAATTACTGTTCAGTTAGGAGCCATTACTTATCTCCTTGTATCAATGTCAGGTGATAGCTCAGAGATCCTGTGCCAAAAATATTCTATTCACTTTGCTTGCTAAACGTATCTCTATTCTTTTCAAGAATAGCTCAATGAAGAGTCCTTCCTCCATTTTAGCAAGGACTATTGTATGACTACATTGACAGTAGTAGTGCTCCCTTGCTCATTAAAGGCTTATCACGAAAAGCCCAAGACACTCTCCACCACACTGAATCTTAACAGAAACCAACAGAGCTGAATCTTGAAGCAGCATATTATAACAATGAGCCTCAACCAAGGCGCAAGGTTGGTATTGCATTTGTACACGTGTAACTTTAACCAGTGAAGAAAGTTCATTAGATTATGGAAATAGGGTCATGAAATTAAGCACCTGGAGAAGATAATTTATAGTGAACTTGATACTAGTTTGCTAAATCAGTTTCATTGATTCAGCTAAATCAATTCACTGATCATGCACAGAAAATCATATGTGCTGAAGAAGCTTCCTGAACTGGATACCAGAATAAACTTTTCTCTATTTCATCTCTTACACTGAAAAGTGTATAGCATACACAATTCTTGAAAATTAAGGATCTAATGGGACAACCTACACTTATAGTATCAATTTTCCAGAAGGTACAGCAGTCTTATACACTGCATAACATTAAATCAACTGTAAAATAACATCTATCAGGGGTTTTTTGTTTGTTTGTTTTTATTTTCAGAAAGGAAGCTGTTTAACAAATTCTTCAATAAGTATGTATTGTCTCCAAGGTCTAAGTGTTTCAAATTATCTCAAAACTTATTTCTTTGTGGAAAAAGTGCCAAATGTTCTTAAAAAACCCAAATCAACAACAAACAAAAAAAAAGGAAAAACAGAACAATCACAACGACAACAACAACAACAAAAAAATCAAAGGGAAAAGAGGGACTGTACAGTTTACAGCCGTAACCAGTCCTACATCCCGGTTTTTTGAACTTCATGTTTTCCCCTGCTTGCATATGCCTTTCATTTCATGTCCCTTGCACTGAGTTTTGAAGAACCCCAGATTTCAAGCCCAGACTGTGCCCAAATTTCTCCAACACCAAGAGAAACAGAACTGTTCTCTGGTTTCAGGTGAATGCAAAATGAGAAAAAAAACAACCCCAAACCCTAAAAAAAAATCTTGATTTATCAAAAAAAAAATAAAACAAAAGAATGGCCTAAGAAGTAGGAAAGCAAGATTAATTTGGACCCATAAGTGAAGAGTTCTGAGCTCTTAAAAAGCTTGCACAAGTTTACTAACTTGAGTAAAGTCAGGTTTGATTTTTTAAATAAACTATCAAATACAGCAAGCTTGTCAATGAAATTTCACCTCAGCTTTGGTAAAAAAGAATATATTTACTTACAAGATTATAGCATGGGTTTTCTTTGCCCTCTTGCTTGCCTTCTCACATAGTCAAAGAACAGCTGAATTTAGCTAAACCATTTCTTTTAAAAGTAATTTGACATTTTCACCAATTCATGTAAAAGTTAAATGATTTATCCAAAACAAAGTGTGAATCCACTGCATGTGCAGGATTGTTTTTAAAATGACAAACTAATGTTTCCTCACTTTGCCAGTAGACAATATGACTATTTTTAAAATTTTAAGGATTAACATCTCTTTCCAGACACCTGCAGAACATTTATTAAAATAAAGAAGGTTCTTAGAATGTATCTTAGTGTAAAATTAGGCTTCCTATCTAGAAAGAAGAAAGATTTTTGCTCTGAAGACTGTCATGAAATAAGTTAAATGGAACATTTTGTTAAAAGAAACTGAGGGGAACACGTAAGTAAAACAAACACCTCAGTTACTTCCAATGTAGTTTTCTGTGTCACTGTACTGTATTTGATATAAACATAACATTTATGGATAATTTTCTGTAAAGAACCAGAAACCAACCTACCTTTCTGGCAGATCTAAAGTGAGAAACATTAAGTACAAATTTTTCATACATTTATTCTTCCTTCCATAACTTTTTCTTTGCATTTTACATAACCATAAAATTCATGACTTAGCATAAATTAAAAAACTACCTCTATAATACAATCAGAAGTGCATGTGAGAATGTAAACTTCAGGAACACAACAAAGAACATATTTTTCTTTTTATCTTTTCATGCCCTTCTTATTTCTGTTATTGTTTTTGTCTGTCAAAAGGGCAGCACTGAGTTTTCTTCTCTGACAGACTTTCCATATAACATCAAACATGTTCATTAGCACTTAAATTCTTAACACAAAGGTACAATATTCAAAATCCCTACTTGGGTGCTTCCAGGTAACTAAGGTCTAAGTTGTCAATATTGAACATCAGTCATGAAGCAGAAAGAGGGAGCCCAGTGCAGTGGGAGTCCAGAGAAAGAATGAACCAGTTGTAGCTGGGGACCTAAGATCCACATGATATGCATTTTGAGGGTTTTACTTTTCACTAGCGACTCTCTCCCTTCAGAACCTAAAGGGTATCTTCTGATTTAGCTTCACACAAAAGTAACCTAATGCATTCACCCCAGAACTAAGTCAGGATGCAAAGCAAAAAAAAAATGCAGGTTAGTGGGAACAATAGGGAGACATTCTTCAAAAAAATCTGATTTTCTTACCCTAACCACAATGTTAATGTGCATACACCCTGCACATTTAACAGAACAGAAACTGAATCCAGTTCTTCAGTATACAAGTTCCTAATAATTCTTTATTGTGTCATCTAGGACATGGGGACAGAGATAAATCTAAATATCTAGGATGCAAAGTCTCTTAGATGAGATAGGGCAATATAATTACTAACAACTAAAGGAAGGGGAAGACATTTAAAAAAATCAAATTATATAGACACTCATATAAGAGAATCTAGGGGTCTTCTGTATAATTTAAATTAGTATGCCTAAAAAACCAATTTTCTGAATGTTGTAAAGTGAAGTAAATTTTAAATGTATTTAAGTTGAGTTTATCCACACCAAAAAAATCACACAGGTGGAACTGAAAGTGAACAAAGAAAAGAATGAATATGTTTCTAGAAGGTGCTGTGTATAGAAGACAAATGAAGTTTCCAACAACTCAAGATATTTACATCTAATAACTCTCCCACTGCATAAACCAAGGTAACAGAATTGTAGAACGGTGTACATATAACTGATAACCTGCAAAAGAAGAGGATAAATTTTTATATCTTACTTTCAGTAGACACTCTACACAAATTCAAAGGAGTGTCAAAATATGCACATTCAAGAAAAAGCTAGAAGTCTCATTTTTGCACATACCATCTACTTGCCACTTACTGCTATTAACAGGGAAGACTCAGCTGCTGGTGATGATCCTAGAACACAGAATCTATATATAGCATAATGCATTGGACAAGTTAATCAGATGAAGATTCACTAATAAATTGGTTTATGCTATCACTTACTGCTTATGATTAAAGGGATTATAGTTGTACTTGACTTCTTAATGATAAATACAAAGAAGCTATATGATCTATTGTACATTGGCATAAGCTCTCAGTAAAAAATGTCTTCCTTATTCTTAGATTTTAGCACACAAACTCCCAAGTTCAGTACTCTTCTTCAGCTATTCTAAGAGATTAATACAGCTTCTGTTCAACTGCCAACACCTTCATTGCTTTGTTCACTAAACCAACTTCTCCTGCACCTGCTGCTTTGGGAGTCAGATCCCCAGAAGACATACCTGTAGTAGTAGAGCTAACATAGTCTATAAACCTGCAAAAGATTCTGCCTTTCCTATATAAATTATATCTGATCATGTGTATCACTACTGATACAGTAGCCATAGATCTTCCTTACCACACTTATAATTTTCCTTCCATTTAAGCTGTAAAAGGATGACCAATTTTAGCTACCCATCCTACACTGGAAGCCTTTAGACCAAGTTCTCCAAAAAAGCTGTAAAAAGGTGCTCTATAAACTCTTCTAAAAGAGAAAAATAATAAATTTCTTCCTGTTATGGATTTCCCTTCCCTACAGCAATTCCATAGCTCTTGTGGAGGTGAAATGTGAGTGCAGCTTACTCACACGTTTTCTTTCATTGAAATACAATATTCCATTTTCTACATTTTATTTAAGAGAAGAATGCATCCTTGGTCTCTGGGGGGATTTTTTTTTTAAATTCATTTCATGTATGTACCCATGGACACGGCCTTTATTAAAGGTTAAAAAACCACCATCCAACCAACCAAGAAACATCAAGAGGACTGCATCATGATTCCAACCTATTGAAATAGGCCACTAATAATCAGAAAGATGTAAGCCCAGGTAGAAATAGTTAAAGACAGATATTTGTTAGCTGGGTGAGTTACCAATTGAGTGCCTCAATTTTGTGTTAAAGTTTACTTCTGTAGAAACTTTAAGATCAGCCATGATAAAAGCAAAGCTCAAGTACCCTTGGACTTTCTGGGACTGTAAACACATTTGAAAAACACTATGGATTTTTATTTTATTGTGCAATAACTTTGAAGAACATCTTCTGTTTGATGATTGAACATTACATACAGTGCAATGGCTCAGAAGGAAAGGAAGATGGACGGGAGCAGCTTTTAGTGGCCACTGCATCAGGGAACTGCTTCTCATCCTTTTCCATCTAGCTGATTTTCCTCTCTCCTACTGATATCAAAACAAGAATAAAGCGTTATGCCATATCAAGAATGAAGCCAACCAGCCAATCATCCAGAACATTTAATTTCTCTAACAATCTCTGCTATATTACTGCAGACATTTCATGTATTTATGCTTCATAAATCAAACTTGTTGAATGTGAAAGCTGTCAGTAAGAACTTTATTTTCATCACTACCATGATATGACAGCCTGTATTACGTAACTTACAATATACCCTTAAAAAAATCATAAAATATAAAGTTACTCTGTAAACATATCCACAACTTATGAGGAAATTTACTTTTATATTTCTAACTACTTTAGAAACATCATAATAAAGGCAAAGATTTACCACTTAGCCTGTTATCTTTACTCTTCTAAAGCACACACACCAGAAAAATGTGCTTGCCGCTTGCTGAAATTTTTGCTCCAATTTACCTCCTTTTTTTTTAATTAATCATTGGATTAACCAATCTAATTGATATCAATTTATCCTAGAAATTATCTCGAATGCCCTTTTCTTTTCATACCCACTGATTCCCAGTTGACTACTACGGGTGATATTAAGTGTTGGTAATTCAGTTATTGAAATTCAATATGCACTAGGGAATCTGTGTTCCCAAATACTTCCAGTACTTGCTTTCAACCCCAGTAGAGTGTAACTGTTTGGCCATTCCTCAAACTTTCCCCATTGGTAAATATCCTTCCTGTCCATTCTTGTTATCTAATTTCTTGTCTGTTATACTGATAAATCTTCACTTTGCAACTCTACATTAACACTAACTCTACATTGCCAATTTATTAACCCTATTTTGTTCTTATACCAAATTCTTTGATTTCCAAATGTTGCATTTAATAAATACTTTTCTAGCTTTTCTACCACTTCCTTTCCCTCTACCCACTTGATTTCACTCCTTATTTCTTCTTTTTTATTGTTAGGATTTCTGTCTTTCCCGTAATATTTTATAATGCTATTTATAATTTTTTGCTAATTTAATAATTAGCAAAGATGAGATACTCCAGAAATTTTGAGTGCCCTTCTGCTGTTAGAATTTCCTGCAAATTTCCTCATGTCTCATCTTGTTGCAATATTAAACAGTACCAGAGAGAAACACAGAGTTAGTTCCATTCTAGTACACATATTGAGCTATTCCACTCAATTATCTTCTTTCCATATTTGCTCACAATGACGATTATTAAAGTCTTACCTGCAAATCCAGACACGACACACAGTCCACAATATTGGCTGAGAAATGCTTTTCTAGACTTCTAAAGATGATTAGAGGTAAAAAAAGAAATCTATTTAAAAACTCCAAACCTTCAAGTAACGTCAATTGAAAAAGTTGTCAAGAAAAACACAGATCTTATTTGGTTTCAGTCACTGCTCCATTTTGATAGGTTGTATTAAACCCTGACCGCAAGGTGTCTGAGACTCACCCATGCTATTTCCCCAATGGCTTATTCTAAGCACTTCACCCCCATGTATGGGCTCTGACTCATTGTCAGCATCCAACTCAACCATCTGCCCCAAAGTACTGAACTCCTCCCTACCAGCACTATTTCCTACACAACAGAGACGCCACTGGCCTCACACAGGTTTCACAGCTCTGCTCTGGGACCCAGCCGTCTACTGCACGTTGGATGCTAAAGCACACATAGCACTTACCAGTCATCCAAGTCTTTCCACCACCATGTGAAAACTGCTCAGAATGGACACGTTTCTCTGGTCTTAGTATTAGGGCAGGAGTTTTTACACATTTGACTGTTTAGATAGCTAGATTTCTATCATGTCTTAGGTTCGCAAGTACTGACAAACGTATCCCATAAAAGCCTTACTTCCCTTCCAGACACAGGTATGAGTACAGCTAATAGGTAAGAAACTAAGAAAGATGAGAGACCAACCTCACAGCTGAGAATTATTCAGCTATACAACTCTGTCTAGGTAAAAAGACACACACATACAGAAGCAAAAAAAAAACTAGAAAAAGTGGATGCATAAGCAATTAGCATGAAAACTGATAGGAAATTATTCAATTCTCTGTTAGCTTGGATATGTAAGGACCAGCTATTGAAAATAATCCCTCTCTTTGAGCCACTGTGCTTGAATGCAGGAGCTGCTGGTTAATAGTCTGTGGTCCCTTTCTGACCTTAAAATCTATTACTTTAAAGCAGGCATTTTTCTCTCTGGTATCTGAAAATATGATCTAATACCAAGTGTTAGATTAAAAGACTCAGCACTCAGAAGATAAAAGAAATTAGTTTCATTACTACATACCCCACAAGGTACACAAGTATTTGCATTTGAATAATAATGTTAATATTAGGAAAATTATAGCATAATAAGTTGTACTTCATTACACAAGCTTACTGTAGCTGCAGCAGTATTTTGATTTAATACAATTACAGAGATACTTAGCACTTTGAAGCAAAAAAACAATTTTTCAGTTTATGCGCAAAGCCATTTTTTACTTCCCTGTTGGCTGTGCTGTTGGAAATATTATTAAATCTCAAATCAGTCATGTACAATAAGAAATCTCAACATGACAGTTACAAAATCCATTTTAAACATCTTTCAACAAAAAGTATTCAATCACTTTATTTTATATTTTTAGTGAAGACTCAAGGGTAACAAGTGGGTAATGTTGCAGAGACCAAGCTTCCCTAGAAACACTCTTCACACTAACATATATTCAAGTTCAGTCATGCCTGTGAAAGCAAATTTACAGTCAGTATCATAACTACTTTCATAGTCATTTGGTCTTGAAATAAGACAATATGACAAGGACTCTCAAAAGATTTTCTGGCTTTCCTACAGTCCACAGAGAAGGTTGTTCGGGTTTTGGCTTATTGGGATTTTTGTTTTGTTTGGGGTTGGTTGGTTTGTTTGTTTGTTTTTCAGTCTAGATGGACAAGGGGCAAAGGGCACAAGCTGGGATATAGGAATTTCCATTCAAATATGAGGAAAAACTTCATGGTGAGGGTGACAGAGCACTGGAATAGGCTGCCCATGGAGGTTGTGGAGCCCCCTTCTCTGGAGATCTTTAAGACCCACCTGGATGCAGTCCTGAGTAATGTGCTCTAGGCAATCCTGCTTTAGCAGGGAAGTTGGACTAGATCTTCCAACTCTGACAATTCCATGATTCCGTGAAAATAAAACCCAACACAAACATAAATTTTCCCTACTATCCTCAACACACACGTTCCCTTTCTGCCTCCTTCCTTACTGAATACACAGAAGATTAGTTCATTAAGCTAAAGGCAGCCTGTGGGACTACTTTGCAGTTTGTTATACTTGTTTAGATCTTATATTTTCCAGTTCTGTGTACGTAAAATGATCTAAACATTTTTGTAAGAACTTTTAAGACTAGACTTATAATGAAAAAATACAAAAAAACCACAGATGTAGATTTTCAAAAGGTACACACTTCTGCTGACTGTTATCAATTAACTAAGAGAAAATGCCTTTTTGGCCAAGTTTTCCCTGACAAGAGTATTTTTCTCCCCCTGCCCCATTATTTACTAATACTGCCAAATCAGCAGTTTTACACTGGTGAAAATTATTATATAGGGCACAAAGAAACATCTGCTCAAGTATAGTTGCAATGGACTTCTGAAGAAGCAGATTTAAAGAAACAGAATTGGCAAAAATAGCATTCAGAATGTAGTGGAACATATGATTTCCCAAATTCAACTTGAACTTGAGAAGCCATTCTGCATATGTCAAATGGTTGTGTACAGGTAGAATACAGGACCTACTGCAGAAAGGGGGCCTTCTGTCTTTAATCTTGTATTAGCAGGAGCTTCTGTGATGCAGTTGCCACCGAGAAGACTCAGTTCAAAAGCAGAGATGAGGCAGGGGGCTGGAAGAAAGGCACTTTGTGAGTATCTCTCCTGCCAGGACCAATCATCCATCCTTTATTTTATAGAACGCGTCATACAGTGATGAGAATAGCATGTCCTGTGTCAAATCAATGAAGCAAGCACTTTGTCCTGTGCTTCGGCAACCATCATGAAAGATTAATCTGCACAGCGCGTAACCGCATTTCAGTCCAATTATATTCCCAGGGAGCAGGTTCTTGATTGTGTCTCAACTCCAGGCTATGCAGGCGGGGGGCACCTCCAAGCAAGTTGGGGCCAGCTGGGATGTTGTAGCCTTAGAGCTCACACCAAGGCTTATGGGCTATCCAGCCTTCACACAAAATGCTACAGCAACTTCAGGTTTATTCTGCGAGAACTGGTCTCGTCAGTTAGAGCACCAGAAGTGAGGTGAAATGGGTATTATTTCAAGCATTCCTAATTTTTCTTACTACATTTACGTACAAAGTATTCATTAGTGAGTGGCTGAAGTTACAATGCAGGTATTAATACATAATGATGTCATCTTTAGTCTCTTACTGTGGCAGCTGAATGTCGGATTTATTTCTTATACAAGAAAAGTAAAAATGATTCACTGGCCAATTGCATATTACCCTTTCCAATGAGTGTCACACGCAGTACAGAGATTGCTAGTACATAAAGCTGGTGATTTGGGTTTTCTGAAGGGGACAGGAGTTTGATAGGTTGGACATGAAATCACTGCTTGCAAAACCAAAAATGACATTTGGACATTTCTGCTCAAAGAAGCTGTGGATGCCCCACCTCTGAGGCATCTGGAACCTGGAAGTGTTCAAGACCAAGCTGGAAGGAGCTTTGAACAACGTGGTCTAATGGGAAATGTCCCTCCCGTGGCAGGGGGGTTGGAACTCAATGATCTTTAATGTTAATCCAACCCAAACCATTCTATGATTCTACTTGCTTTCTGTGTTTCATTATATATTAGTTTCCAAAGTTCAAAGACAATTCTCTTGAAAATGGAATATTTCTAGTTGTGCTTCAACAGTGAAATCTAGTAAGTTATTTTCCTCCTGTTGCTGCATTAAGCACTTGGAATTGAAGGGCAAAAAGATTTAAAAATAATAGAATCATAGAATGTATGGGTTGGAAGGGACTTTAAGGGAAAGGACTTCACGAGGTTTGCATGGGTCCAGCTCCCAAGCTTGTTCAGGTCCCTCTGGCACCCCTTCCCTCCAGCGTATTGACTGCTCCACACAGCTTAGTGTCATCAGCAAACTTGCTGAGGGTGCACTCAATCCCACTGTTCAGGTCGCTGACAAATATGTTAAACAGCACCAGTCCCAGTTCCCTGAAGAACGCCACTGGTTGCCACTTAGAAATCAAGACATTGACAGTTAAAGTAAAAGCTTAATTTACACATCAAAAATAGTTTTGGACAGAAACATGACAATTCAGATAAGCAACATGGAGAGAACATTGCAAAAGAGAACACTATCTTTTAGTCTATTTGCATGCCACTGTTTATAAGATGTAGCTCTGTTTGTCTATATACCTATCACCATATCCTCTTTTAATGAGATGCCCCTTACTGACAGCTAATGATTGCTACCAAAGCAGTAAAGTATCATTGAACAAATCTTGCTCCTGAATTTCAACTACCAGACACTTGCTGATAATGCTAATGTATCGTAGTTTCTACTTCTTCTCTCATAATCTTCTCACCCAGTGTGAACCTGATGCTCATTAATATGAACTGTCTGCCTCCTTGATTTCCCCAGCTGCTCTGCTACTGTCAACTTTGGATTGTTTTTCTAGCACTGTAGGGAAAGGTAATATGCCAACTCTTTTATAAAACCGCTTCAAAGTATTTTAGGAGTAAGAAATCAAAAGTGTATACAGTGGTGTGGTAAAAATTAATTGTCAACTCTGGAAAGAATTTAATCTGAGGTAAGCATAAGATTGCCTCTATCTATTAAATTTTACAAAGGATTTGACCAGATCTCCATTTTTTGAACATGTTAGTTAACATGGTCAGCTACCTTCTCTCTTTGGCAGAATTTTTCCCTCATTCTTCTTGCCATTCCTTTTGGAGTCCCTAAAATGCACTCCCTTGTCATACCGTAATCCTAGGTGAAGACTCTTTGAACGCTGGCTAAAATATCTAGTAAAGAGAGACCCTTCAGATAAGCCTCCAGGTTTCTGACACAGGAAGCAGGAATTGCCCGTCTGGAGCAGATCACCCATTACGTCTCTCCAGCACAAACATGAATTGCCATATCTCGTACCCTGGGAGCAAGGTAGTAACCATGTACATCACCATTTAAGTTGCTTCATGAAACACTGGCAAAACCTAGCTGAGAATAATCCAGTTTCATCACTTCAAAACCACTAGTAAAATCTGTTGCATCTATTATTGTAACATGCCAGTGGTACTTCTTGTGAGGTGTCATTTCAAGAGCAATGGCTGGGATGGAAACAGCCTACATTTTCTGTTCACTGATTGTAAATGAAATTATAAATGATGTGTAGAATGGGAGAACCATTTAAAATAAAATAATTGGAGCGGAATCTTTTTGTGGATTTACCACTTCAATTGAGGCAATACTCAAAAAGGTCTTTAATACACAAATTGTCATTAATGAAGGAAACAATGAAACTAGACCATCCATTTACAGAAACTTCTAGTCAATGACATTAATTAAAAAAAAATCAATAACAGTCACTAAGATAAAAACATGTTAACTATTACTCCTGATTTATCAGTTTGAATTTATTCTTAATCCTGTAACTTTATCCCTCAATTTTGATCAGCATTCATTATACCTCAGAAAAAAACAACAATAAAAAACTTATCTTCACAATTTTCTAAAAGAGAAGGTTTTCTTTGGCAGGAGACATCAAATTGGAAGCCATAACTAGGTTATACACCATTTCTAAGGCAGGAAGAAATTAAGAGTCAAAAGAAGAAATTTTCTAAAGCTTTTCATATGTACACTAGCGCAACAATTGCCAGCTATGTAAATATAACACCATAGACTTCTGTCAGGGTGATCCACTCCCGCTTTCTCTGATATGCAGTAATTATATTAAACCAGAAATGAATCAGATTAGAGTAGGACTTGAATTAATTATTATTTTCACCAAATAGAATGCTGAATACTGTCTGCATATGGATCTGCATTCTCCTCTGTCACTTCTTCTAGGAATAAGGCTCTCTCTCCTGGAGATGCTTCCATAAGTGAGAATCACCAAACCAGCTGCTTTCCAGGTAGGGACACAATGCTGTCCGCGCATACAACCATTGCTCTATGCCATCAGCATTTATATGCTATAGACGCATCAGTTCTATTTCCACTTCAAAGCACATGCAATTATGCTTCTCTTGACCGGGGCACATAAAGCAAAGATATTTTAGCTCACGATGCCACAGTCCAGCTGGTTGTTATTGAAAGGCTTATGCCTAGTTGGTAAGTGATGACACCAAGCTGGGTGGCAGTGTCGACCTGCTGGAGGGTAGAGAGGCTCTGCAGAGGGATCTGGACAGGCTGGATCGATGGGCTGAGACCAACAGGATGAGTTTCAATAAGGCCAAGTGGCGGGGCCTGCACTTGGGTCACAACAACCCCAGGCAGCACTACAGGCTTGGGGCAGAGTGGCTGGAGAGCTGCCTGGCAGAAAAGGACCTGGGGGTGTTGGTCGACTGTCGGCTGAACATGAGCCAGCAGTGTGCCCAGGTGGCCAAGAAGGCCAACAGCATCCTGGCCTGTATCAGGAACAGCGTGGTGAGTAAGACGCGAGAGGTGATTGTTCCCCTGTACTCGGCATTGGTGAGGCTTCACCTCAAGTCTTGTATCCAGTTTTGGGCCCCTCGCTACAAAAAAAGATATTGAGGTGCTCGAGCGGGTCCAGAGAAGAGCAACAAAGCTGGTGAGGGGTCTGGAGAGTAAGTCTTATGAGGAGAGGCTGAGGGAGCTGGGGTTGTTTAGTCTGAAGAAGAGGAGGCTGAGGGGAGACTTTATTGCGCTCTATAAATACCTGAAAGGGGGGTTGTAGAGAAGCGGGGGTTGGTCTCATCTCCCAAGTCACAGGAGACAGGACAAGGGGAAATGGCCTCAACTTGTGCCGGGGAGGTTTAGATTGGATATTAGGAAATATTTCTTCACGGAAAGGGTTATCCAGCCTTGGAATAGGCTGCCCAGGGAAGTAGTTGAGGCACCATCCCTGGAGGTGTTCAAAAGATGGGTTGACTTGGTCCTCAGGAATATGGTTTAGTGATTTTTTTTTTATTATTGCTTATTTCTTATTTATTTTTTGTCAGAGTTAGGTTGATGATTGGACTAGATGATCTTTAAGGTCCCTTCCAACCTAGCCGATTCTATGATTCTATGACAAACGATAGGCCACAGCATGCCTTGAATTATTTCTGTTCTGAAAGTTTACCAGGACATGTACAAGCAACGCAAGTAAGAGTTCTTCTTCTACAACCTGGAATCTCTTCCTTAAAGCATTAGGTCTCTGCTGTGGCACCTCCCATCCCACTGCTTTTTCCCTCATCACCACCTCTACCTCCATTGTTACCACCTCATAAAAGCCAGTCAATGGATCACCCAGGAACATACAGGTATTCCACAGTGCCAGCAACATGCCATCACATAGCTTTGTCAACAATCTGTCCAGGTACTCACATAAGTGCAGCCCTGATCGTTCTCTGGAGATGCTTTCTTGCCAGGGAGTGTTAGTTAACTCAGCTTGTACAATTGCATGTGTCTCTGAGATGCACAATGCTCACAAAGTCACAACAAACTCAAATCACCAGCTGAGCACTTACACCACCTTCAAACTCGCTCTGTGGTTGCTGTGGTGACTTACAGCCAGCCAAGCACATTGTAGCAAGTTCCATCAGGCACATCCCACTTACCAGTTTGAAATTACAAAAACAACAAGAGAGTAGTCTAGAAATGACAGAAAACCATCAACACCTAACCTGGGACTTGAACTACTGCTAACAGAGCAAGTCCAAAGCAAACTGAGAAGCCCTCACACAACTCACTAGTTCTGAAGGCACTTAGACACAGCAAGTGCTGTGCATTTCCCTCATTAGCTACAGTTAGGCCTCCAAATACACAGAGGTTTGAGGTCCACATGCTTACTGATAAGCAGCTTACATTTAAGTCCTGCTTAAAACAAAGGAAAAAAAAAAGCCCTTTTCCACCTAATTCCTCAAGGGACTCAAAATAACTCTTAGGACTAAAGACACAGAAGAATGGACTCCACAGGGTACATATGTACCCACAGCCACAGAAAACCAGAGAAGTTAAAAACACAAGTTCAACACCTGTCTTTCAACCCTTTCTGTGAAGACTCAAAGGCAAATCAGACAAAACAATAAAAAACATTATTTTCTGACACTAATCTGCAAGCAGTCACCTGCAAAAGAGGCTTCTAAATTATAACTTTCAAGAACAACCAAAATCAGGTACTTACCTACAAACTGTGAGTAAAACATGCATGGAAGAGGAATGAAGATTTGCCTCTTGCTGCAGCCCTTGTAATTAGCTGGGTCTGGTCACTACTTCCAGGTCCTTTCTGTGACTTCTTCACCTTGCTGAGTGAGCAGTTTCTCCTTTAATTTCTATTAACCCTTTTATAGGAAGGGACCCTTTTCTAATTAGTGCTACAGCATGGCCACAATCTTAATCTTCCTGGAAAAAGCAGCTATTCTATTTCTGCAGTAGCTACTGAATACTTGTTTTTAAACCTCCTGGCATTGTTTTCTGGCAGCAGTTACTGACTGTAGCAATATGGTCTGCAGCCAGAAGCAGGGTTGGAAAAGAGCAAAATTTAATGTCTCCAATTGTGATACTAATTAGAAACCAGAAAGAGTTGTCTTTCTTTGTAGGCCATGACATATTTTAGAAGTGAATACAGCAAGCTGATGGATGTGAGTAGATCCCCCTGCGACTTCCCAGCCTATAGTAAGGTAAGGAAAATGGTTGTGCAGCAGTTTGAGTAATTAGGGGCCTTAAGTAGAATGTAGAACTATGCTTCCAGCATCCATATAATTTTGCTTGGTTTCGATTAGGAAATGTGTCTTCCAGTTTTCTTCCAGGTTGTCTTCAAACAAAGCTTTCTGCTTTTGATTGTGACTATTAAATTAAATTACTGTGTATTTAAGACTTAAAGTTTAATTCAACAGATTATTTAAGTATATGATAATTTTAACCATATGAATTGTCTCATTTAATAATGCATTAATGGGTTATTTAACCTGGTCACAGTTAAATTCTCTTTAAGTGCTTACCTTAAAACTTTAAGTTAGGAATCAAGAGAATCAATCCTTATTTTATCTCCTCATATTTATAATATTTCATTTTCTCTCTACTTAAGAAAATACAGTAGCAGTAGGTTGTTGCCTGTCTCTCGAAATTCCCATTTCCCTTCCTTCTTAGATACTATTCTTTTCTGTTTCCCACTGCTTACCACTCATATGGTTCTTTGCATTCCCTTGTTTTTTTGGATTCAAAACATATTGATGAGTTATAAACAAACATTTTAAAAGAATTCTTATATTCTTGGGATATAAAAAAATACCACCTTAATGTAAATATAAGACATTTACTAAGGGAAATTATTTGTGCTAGGATGTTGCTGTGCATTTGCCAATGTCCTCATTCTTTAATGTCTCAAAAACTGAAGAAAATAAACAAGAACTCTGATGCAACCTCCTGATACAGTGAATTTGATGTGTAGTGGTTGTGCTACTCCAATTCTGAGAATGTTCAGAGTCCAGTCATTAATTAAGATCATTGTAAAAATATTCTGTTTGCTTCCTTATTGAATTAGGACAGTGACATTTATCATTCAAAAAAGTTTGCTGGTGATACATAGGGAAGCTATCTGGAAGTTAAGCTACTAAATATTTTATAGTGGTAGCCTCTTTGAGTGCCTTTCAAATTCTCAGACAAGCACAAACTCAAAGTAACAACCTATCCAAATGGGAGCAAAATATGTTTTTAAGCATTGCTCATACTTTCAGAAAGAACATTGCTCAAGGCTGTTTCTGAATCTATGTACAAACACACACACACACACAGAGATTTCCACCATGGGTCATGCAAGAACTCCAGCTGTAAGGAATTAAAGCATCTTCAAGTAGTCTGATGAAGAAAATTTCTGTGAATAAACAGTGACTTTAATGATGTTATATTTTAAGTGTAAGCATTGCCAATACCTCTGTACGATATGAAAAAAAAATTGTCATGAACACTTTCTGCTACTCTAGAAAACTATTAAATGTAAAACCTTTCACGGAAACTAAAGCAACAATATGACTTCTGTAATTGGTGTTGATTTAAAGGATTGTCATCTAAACCTACAAATTTAAAAGAGCTGGAGGAAATTAAAACAAGGTAGATATGGGTGCCTATAGTCCAAAGTCTCCTTTGAAAAATCCAGAGTGTGTCTTTTTCAAATTGTTTTCAGGCCAAAATCCTGCTGTTCTCTCTAATGTTTCTGAGGATAAAAGATGGAAAGTAGATAAAAGTATAGGATTTTCTGAAAAGACAAAAGAGTTCCAGCATCTGAAATGTCCTATTTTTAACTATTGCAGTTCATAGAAAAGAAAAAAAATAGAAAAAGTACTATCCATAGCAACCACTGTTAATTAAATAGAGTGAATAATGTAGATTTTCGAAAGATTTTCTATTTATAAAAGAGTTTGGTAATTTACTGTACACTGGTTGTCAATATCACAACCGAGAAATCTTTTTTCATCTCTACATGAAAATTGGCCTCTCAAGACAAACTGTGTTTCTCAAAACTCATAAGTGAAGCAAAAAAAGAGATCATAATGAAAGTCAGCCTATAATATATATGTATATACTTTATGTATTGCATCAGAGTAGTCATTATCTTTCCTCCTGTTGGAACATTTATGTTCTGAAATATGCTCTCTAAGTTTACAAATATTTTTCCCCTGGAGTGTTACTGACACATCAGTACTGGTAGTTAATGATAGGATTTGTGTTGGAAATAAGACAAATATAAAACCTCTAATGTAGTAACAAACTGGTAAGTGGAGCCTGAGAAATGAATACTTAATACTAGTTTTATTGCAGTGGGAATGGAAGAATTTATTTTGAGACTACAGTGTTTGCTTGCAATATTCCTCTATCTATCTCTTTCTAGAATGTTGACAAGTAAAAGTGACTTGTTGCATTTTGTCACCACAAAGGCTTAGTCCTTAGATAGCATGTGATACAGGCCATCCACAAGTGACAGTCCTTGCACTCTTCCAAGAGTGCAAATTACCCTGAAGCTGCTTGGAAGAGCAACCAGTGTGTATTTTTGCACCTTCCTAAGCCAGCTGTGAAGCGGAAATGTTTACTCTGTCTGAAGCCTTCGTTCTGCACTATGGATTTGTCGTTTGCACTAAAATAGGCAAGAGCCCGAACCTGAAAAGTAATATCATGAAAACATAGAATCATAGAATAGTTTGGGTGGGAAAGGACTGTTCCAGTGTCTCACCACCCTGAAGAGTAAAGAATTCCTGCTATCTAATCTAAATCTACCCTTTTTCAGTTTAAAACCAGTATCCCTCATCCTATCACTCCACTCCTTGATAAAGAGTCCCTTCCCATTTTTCCTGTAGGCCCCCTGGAAGGCTGCTGAAATCCCTTCTCCAGGCTGAACAGCCCCAACTCTCGCAGCCTGCCTTCATAGGAGAGGTGCTCTAGCCCTCCTCTTCTTTATGGCCCTCCTCTGAACTTGCTCCAACAGGTCGATGTCCTTCTTATGTTGGGGTTCCCAGAGCTGGATGCAGGACTCCTGGTGGGGTCTTATGAAAGCAGGGTAGAGGGGCAGAATCACGTTTCTCGACCTGCTGGCCATGCTTCTTTTGATGCAGCCAAGGATACAAGCTGCAAGCACATATTGCCAGCTCATGTTGAGTTGCTCATCAACCAACACCCCCAAGTTTTTCTGTAATGTAATTATACAATTAAACAGTATATCATAATGTATGCAGGAAGCAAAATCTTGGCATTCTCTTTCAAGTGCATGTTAATGAAAAATAATGATTTAAGTACAGCTTGAAACTTCCACCAATTAAAAGTTATGCTAAGCCAGAGAGTCTTTTGTTCTCCCACTATTGCAAATGTATGGTAATGTGACTTAGCTCAACTGTCTTTTGTCACAGGCCACATTAAGTGCCATTACCCTCTATTTCCCTTGAGCTAAGAATGTAGCTGCTGTGGCTAAGCTGATGCATGGTAACTGACTGCAAGTAGCAGCTTGAATGTGAACTTGACCTATCACAACTTTCTTTTAATGCCATTCTTCACAGTTATTGCTATGGGAATATTTTAATTTTCTGCAGGGGAGAAGAGGAGTTATGCCATTTTCTAGTTTTTATTTTCACAGGAATACAAATGCACAGCTATTATGTACAGCTGCAGTGACATGTGTGCCATGCTATTTTAACTAGCAGTGGAAGGACTGTTATTTTAGATAGGAGAATATATTCACATTGTGCACTGGATTCAGAGGAAAGGCAGCACTGGCCTCTTGGGTCTGCAGGTTTAGGGAAAGTATGGCCCAGATATTCTCAGCCAGACCCAAGAGTAGGCAGCGCTGGTGAAGTGCCACTGGCAGGGCTGTGGTGAGAGAAGCCCTCAGGTTCTCTTTTCACCTACCTCCTTTCCCCAACCTCAGTCCCATATGTGCTTCTTCACCATGAAGAAGAGAGAGGTCAGCTTGCAGACCTATTTTAGGGCCTAGAGGCCCATTCTGCCTGCCCTGTGTATGCAGCAAAACTTCACAGGCGTGAAAGCTGCAGTAGAAAAATCATGGCTGTCTGACGTGGAGACTGACCATTCAGCACATCTGTCCCTGCTGTTTGCCTGATGTTCTTTTCTCAGGAGCTATACCCACTTTTTCTCACGCAACGGAGGGTATAGCTACATACCTCGGATGGAAAGGAATTTCGTGTGACAAAGTAAAACCACCCCAAAGACTTGTGGCCATTACTGGAAAAGCTGGAGTAACTCATAAATCAAAAGAAGAATCTGACAATGGAAAATGTTGCACAGCTTCAATGCATGGTCACCATCCATTATTTCTACCATTTATGTAATAATTTTCAGTTGGTCTCAAGTATTTCAGCTTCAAAAGTGTGCATCTCCCCTTATAAACCAGACATTACGTGTCACTTCCTCCAATGACACAATGATTTGTTTGTCTTCAGTATTGTTCTTCAGGCATTGTTGCCTTTTCTTATCATATTCAATTTCTATGAAAAAAAAAAAACAACAAACAAAGCAAGTAATGTTGGATGGCTGATATGGCTAGAAATTATTCTTTTCTGAAAATGAAAGGTAATTTCATTTTAAAACTTATTGTGGCACTTACCCCAAAGCTATTGAAATGTGTGGAAGGAGGAGGGAGTAAAATTATCTTTGAAGCTTCATAGTTTCATTACTATAAGTTTAAAGAAAAATAAATAAACTTTAACAGCTTTTTACTGTGGAAACAGGACATTTAGTCTCAGTAGGTATCCTGAGTGCTGCATTTTAAATTTGATTTTTATTTTTTTTCAAAAGGGCCTGTGGGGGAAAATGATTAGGATGAAAGGATAGGTCTGGAAATTCAGAATAATTTTAACAGCAGTTGCCAAACTTTTGAAGCCTCCATGAAACACAGACTGTTGGGGAGTACTCTAGCATTGCTGGCTAATATGTAAAGAATTATAGATAAACAGCTAAGACAACTGTAATCCTACAGAAAATGTGATAAAATTTTCAATATAATATACAGAACAAAGAGGAAAAAAAAAGCCCAAGTCTTATGAAAGATTTGGGGAATAGTTTACACTTTTCTAAAATCTAGAATTCATAATGGGGCTTTAGATAAAGCTTCTTTGTGCTTGAGGAAAACACTAGACATATCCTGAGGCTTTTGAGCTAAGAGAAGGGTAGAAGATACTATAGAAATGGAAAAACTTCTGTGCCATGTGACTGCAAGTGCATGATGCAGGAGGCAGTTAATGAAATCAGCCCTCCAGCAAGGCAAGGGCCATCCAGGGCATTATTTACAGTCTTCCCTTTTTTCTGGTAAAGGACAGTCTGCTTGGCAGAAACCACAAGGCTCCAGCTTTATCTGTCACAGTTTTCAAGTGAAAGCCAAGTTTCTTCTGCAATCCAAAGTGTCTGTGAACCTGGGCTTTGAGGAAAAAAAAACAACAAAAACAAACAAACAAAAAAAACCCCAACCAAAAAAAACCCCACCTCAAAAGCATGCATCTGAAAAAGATAAACATAGGAATCATCAGAAGTCCACTAAAGGTGCATTAAAACTGAGCAACTGTTCTACCATAGGCAAATAGTCCAGTTGAAAAATACATTGTTCAAAGTCTGTCTATCTGAAGTCTCATTATACCTGCTGAAACACGTATAGGTATTCTTTCATTTCTTCACTTTTGTTTTTCTCTACTTAAAAACATTAAGAAAACAAAATAATCAGAGAATCAGAGAATGATAGAATGGTCCAGGTTGGAAGGGACCTCCAAAGACCTTCTGCTCCAACCTTTCATGGAAAAGGTAGCCTAGATGAGGTTATCTGGCACCCTGTCAAATCACATCTTGAAAACATCTGGTGATAGAGACTCCACCACGTCCCTGTGGAGGTTGTTATAGTGAATAATTGTTCTCACTGTAAAAAAATGCTTTTATATCGAGATGAAACCCTCCCACTGCAGCCTCTACCTGTTGCCACTTGTCTTCTCCATGTGGTTCCTTGTGACAAGAGGGCCTCTCCTCTTTGAAGCAGTCCTTTAAGTACAGCGATACTGTGATGAGGTCCCCCCTAAGTTGTCTCTTGTCCAGGGAAAAAAGACACTGATGTACAGTATTCACATGTAACTTTAACTTATAGTATACACTTCAATGCACAGTATTTAGGAAAAAAAAAAAAAAAAAAAGAGATTTTTGTGGAGCAGTTGGCTCCAGCTACAGATTACATAGATAATAAGGATGAAACTCCTAACTGGATGTTTCAGACAGTTTCTACCTCCCATTCTCCCATCCAGCCAAGCTCACCTCACAGCAGCCTACACCAGTCTAACTTTATTGCCAAAGTCCTGCTGTCCCCTTTGCAGCACAAACCCATCTTGTTCTTTGCACCAGCTCTCCCATTGATTTTTTTCAGTATAACCCCTTCCAGCATGGAAAGACGCTCAAAATTTTGGTTTTTCTGGTTGGTTTGATGGATTAGTGCACTGATTCAGCTCCAAGTGGGGAGAGAGGCCCCCAGAGTCAATGTAAAGTAGGAACCATTATAACTAGCAGCCAGTTGGGTTTGTGCTGGTATTCAACTCCAATTTGATGTCCACTGCTGAAGTGCTCTTGCTGGTACCTACCCTCAAAATAATTATTAGCAAAAGGACAGAATCCTTCAACTCTATGCCATTGTGAATTCAATCTCAGTTTTTTTCAGTCTCAGCATATTTATTTCCTGACATTCTTATTTTTTGTCCTGTTTTCAAGTACAGAGGCTAATTTGGTAACATAAGACATGCTGAAGAATCAGTGCAAAAGTCTAACAGGGAACTGCTGGCTCTCCAAATATGTTGATAATAACAAAATTAATTGCTTCAGAGTGTCAACTGTGTGTCAACAGTTTCCCTAGGCCATTATTTACGCATCCAGTGTTTCAAATAATGATTTTACAGATAAGGAGAAGGAGCACTCATATTGTGGTTTCTGAGATGACAAATGGAGGTGTCTTTTTAAGAACAGATATATTGGGAGTGCTGAATAAGTATTAGACTGTCTTGAATTCAATGGGGAGAGCAGTAGGGCTTTGTATCTGATATTTCATTTAAAAAAATAGCCTGTGCTTGAGTAGAACAAGAAAGAGGAAGGTTGTTCTTAAAAGTATAAATGATGATTCAGATACTTCCAATTTCTTTTCATAGACTACAATATTAGTAACTGGTCAAGATACATACTTTTTCCCCGTAGTCATTATGTGTCTTTATAAAAGCTGAAACACAAGAAGTTTTAAAGTGACATAGAGAATGCCGTTGTCCCTTTCTATTCAACATTTATATGACCCACATTAAAATAACAGCCTATAGCGTACAATAGAGGTACCCAAGCTAGATGAGATACTGAAGGAAAGGTTACACATATCAATGAGCTACACTGCCCTGCTTCTAGTGTTAAATCCAGTGATTGTCACACACCTGAATAAAGGAGTCTATCTTTAAGTAGTTTGCCCAAAGTTGTAAAGGGTTGAGGCAGCTACTGTGGGAACTGAGCTGATGCTTTACTCGAAGCGCTTAGCTGGTCTAACAGTGATTTTACTGTCCCTTCCTCAGCTGTATAAGAACAGATCTGAGCTTTCCATGTCTGGTGCAAATGTCATCAACTTCAACAGTGCTCACACTCAATGGCCACACTATGAAACTGGCATGCTAAAAAAATAATAGCTTCACTCAAAGTCAATGTAACCTTAATGACTTACATGAGCTGTTCATTATTCTTCATGATTCCTTTTGTACCAGTGTTGCTCCATCTTAAGTACTTTCTTCATAACTAATGAAGTGTTGCTGGGTTATTTTGCAAATTAAAAACAAAAATCCCTTTTGTCTGGGAACAGTGCTTACTAGACTAGATATCTGCATTATTAGTTCCACATCAAAGGCAAGATTCTTTATTTCTCCTCTTATTCACCCCTTCCTTTACTTCTTACCTACAGAAAAAACCCCCCACCAACCAAAACAAAACAAAACAAAAAAACACCCCAGAAAGCACCATTTTAATAACGGAATAAAGTTCTCAAGGGAATAAAAATAAAGCTCAACATAGTTCACAGACCGAAGTATTAGTATTGATCGACAGAGTGAGAAAGATTGTTACTCCAGAAATTGTTTAGTTCTCCTTATGAAGCCCTAATTGAGAAAGGATTGAATAAGACTTTATTTCTACTGCAACTTCTTTAAGGCACAAGACTTTCCATTGGGTAGGAAAACTGTTTTTTGTGTTTTTCTGCAGAAAGCACTACTATCCTTGTCCAGCCTTCCTATCCATCTAAGGGCCAAGTAGAGGTCACTTTTCTACAGGGCTCTTTGTTCAAACAACTCTGTGTACTAAATTGTGTTAAAAGATTGACATTTGCACTTTTCTGGAAAGCTTGCTGGTTCAGGTCAGAAAAGCAACAACTGATAAACTTGCACAATAATAATACTTTTGCTTCTGACTCCAGCTAAAATCAGAACATCCAGGATAAAGAATAATGAAAAATGTTTTTCACTCAGTTATCTAAAGTGTTTTGGCTCAAGTCTGGTTTGAATTTTAGATTTAAGTTCAGGCCAATTCCTATTTTATCAACACTGGTTCTTCTAGCTGTAATTCCTTCTATTCCTATGTGTCCAGGATGCACAGACAAATCCCAGAAAGCTCACTAAAAGGCAAATTGGCCAAAGGAAAGTTGTTTAGCTTCCTCTACTCATAAAAAAGGATTTTGTTTTTCTTCTCTTTGCACTTGCAATATTTTTTTTAATACAATATTCACACATTGTCTTCCTATGTGGTTGTCATCCAGTATTCACACAGCTGCGTATCTTCCCACTCTGTGCATTCTACAATGAAAATTGCATTTCAATAAATCAATACCATATTTTAGGCAACTTCAACTCCCTGGATAAGCCAGAATGTCTCACTTGGTGTAAGAGCTGATTGACTGCTAACAATAGATTAGAAATTATATGTGAAATCAGTATTAAAATTACATGAATTAGCAAAACTAATATAGTCCCAATGCACAAGTCTTTTATGGCTCTATTTTCTAAAACCCCTAATATAAAAAACCACAACATATATTTGATACATCAGACATTTAGGAACACAAATATATTGGAAGACATCAGTTATTAGATCTATTTTTCTCCTAATTAATAAAAGAGGATTATTTTTGCATTCCTGTGATATAAACACTGCTGGTTTCTCCTATATTTTTATCCAGAGAAAATATCAGAAACACAGGTAATTAGGCCTGGTGGCAAAATTAGTCTTTCAGAAAAGCATTTTAAAAATCAGTAATTAGCAATTTAAAAAAATAACTTTACATAACAGTTCCTATAATGGGTTAGGAATACTCTTGTGTAGTTTTATATGTAGATAGCATAAATGCTACAGGAAACTGGTAAATCAGTCGCATGCATATTTTAATAATGCATTTCTGTTTATGCAGGCATAGGCTTAGTATGTCTGTGTCAGTTCTTCAGAGTAAAGTTGCAGTGATGTTTCATATGAACAAAACAAAAGTTATCTGATATTTAAATCCTGTGCAAATCAGTTTTAAAATTGGTAAGGCAAGAGAAAATGTCCATTTGCTCATGTTGTTAAAAACACCTATATTAAATGCAACTCAATTTAAAACTGCCTAACAAGACACTATATAATTTCATATGGGTTTTATTGTTATATGTAGTATTCTAATTTCTGTAAACTGTTCTGTATAGAAGTATAGCATATAATTATGTGGGAATATGTATATAATTATGTCTTCCATTTCTTCCTCCAACAGTTGCTGACCCGTTCTCACATGGGTGAGAATATACACAGCTTTTCTTTCATCTCCTTTGGTAAAAACAAATGCCTTCAGCTTTATGAAGGACTTCTGAAAGAGGGGCAAGCACCAAAACTGGGAATGGTCACCCCCAATGAAAACCAGTCTGATTTTCTTCCTCTCTTCCTTTACCATACACTACTTAATACACTTGTCTTTTGCTCTACTGTGGCATACCAGCTGAAAATAGATATCTTGCTTAGGGGTGTCAGTCTGTAAATGCTTTCTCGGACACAAGCTACACGCAGTGGAGAAGTGCATACAAGATGAGAGGTGAGCTTTTCTCAGTCTGGACACTTCTATCTAAATGTGATCGGAAAGACTCGCTGGGAAGAGACATCTCCTTTGTAAAAACTACAGGTGCAGAAGCAGCGGCTGAGACCTGACTAGTCACACCGATGTGAGTGTTTAGCCTCGTGGTGATCAAGGCCACTGTGCCACAGTTTCATCATATAGCTATAGGCATCCCAGTTTGAGAATATTTCTCTGTATACTCTGGAGCAGAAGAGCAATGGTTATTGCATGCAATTATGAGAAGTAACTGTGAAAAAGGCTTAACACTTATTGCCACAAATATGAAAAGCCGTGCTATAGTGAGATGGTTACAGTGATATTTCTCTTGCAGATGAAGTAGAGTCAGCATATCAAACATTACCAGTAAGTCTTCACTGATCAAATTGCTGTACATATGTTGTTCCAAAACCTTGATGAACAAATGCAAAAGTAGGTCTGCACAAAACTGCAGGCGCTGCCTGTCTGGGGAATTTTTACAATGTTCTCTGCTGTTCTCCAGCTCCTGAATTTTGTGGTGTGAGTCCCTGAGCTGGTCGTCACTTCTAATTATGAAACAATGCCTTGATATGCCAGCCACAAGAAAATCTGTACATATAAGAATGAACTGTATCTCTAGAAATCTGTTGGATATCTTTGTTTCTTGTTAGGTCAATCACCCACTCCCTTTTCTTATTTCCTTTTTATCTTAGGAGCTAGCCAGTATATTTAGCAATGCATTATTATTTTGCAAAATCAAGGAAACATGAATAACTGTTTATAAACATATATTATGTTTGGATGGAGTGATTCAAGAAAGGTAAGTTTTTATTTTCTTTGTGTCACACAACAATTATCAGACCATATGTGCACTTCCTTTGTTTGGGGTTTTTTACCTGTCTAGATATGATCAGTCCTCTTATGCAATATTGGAAAGCACTAAGTGAAGGATTTTAATAGTCTCGTTAAAAATATTTACCCTGCAAATTATGTTTGCTTTATCCCAGGCATAATAGAAAGAGAAAGGAAGCCAAAAGCATCTGATCTTACCTAGTGCGCTCAGTGTTTGTGCAGCCATAGAAAATTAGCACCAGAACCCTGATGCTAGAAAGCATTTGTGCTTTTGACTTCTGTTACTCATCTATAAATCTATCCAGAAAATAGTTTGGGTTATAATTCATCTCTTACATGTGCCCACTTGCTGTGCTTATCAGAATGGATAGTAGTTTACAAAATTATCTGCCTAAATTTTCCTCTAGCTCCCTCTATTCTTGTTCCTCCTGCCTGTGAAGTATATTTTGCTTTGTGGTCCAAATTTACTTTTTCTTCCCAGACATGCTTTTTCATTTAGTATATTAGTCTGTTTCTAAACATTTTACCCCTGGCTTACTGCCTCTGCTCACAACCATTTTTTTTTTCTCCTCTTGAAGTGCATTCAGATGGTGGAGGCTCTGTTGCACTCTTCTCTGCGTTGCTCACACATGGAGAAAAATGTATGTTCCTTCTGTTTTCACAGTTTTTAGTGTCACTCTTTAACGGTCAACATGGAAGCCTAAGCCCACACAATCTGCAAAAAGCCAAAGACCCCTTCTTCACAACCAAACCCTTACTATTTCCTGACAACACACCCATGACACATCATGCCTGTACTCTTAGAGCAAGACATAAAATACACTCCATGTCTTCCATATTTAAAAATAGCAGAGAATTCCAATGAGCTATCATTGCTTTTTTTAAAGCCTTGTTCTTGGAACTGGTATCTTGCTGACAGGAAATTCATGGATAAGAATGACTTTTTAGCTGATTTTTTAAAATATTCGCTTCAATCACTGCATGCAAGCTTGCCAGAGGACTTTCCCCTGAATTCAACTAAATATTAAAAAAATAATAATAATTGTATTTCAGCTGCTCATTCAGACAGACGCATTCCTCCCACTACCTGAACATGCTGGTTGGAAAGTGATGGTCACTAGACATGTTATGCCAAGTTTCATATCAACTCTTTTTGCTGTGATACACTTTGTTTACGAAGAACCAGACTGATCATGTTTCTGGGATGCACTGAGAGCTATATAGAGTGGGACAGGTTGAGGGAATCCAAAGTTATAACCATGAAAAACTCTGATCAGCTGCTTTCTAAATTCCACGTGTTTTATTTTTTTAATTTAAAATTCAGGTGACTAGCTAGTATTTTTGCACATGTCCGTTCTTGATGAGGCAAAGCATTGAGTTCACCTTTGACATCCAGTTTTATTCCAGAAGGATAGCATTCTCTATGATATGCCTCCTAGAGGACACGTACTACCTGACCCCTGGGGTATGTTGAGGCTTTTCACATACTGTAACTGCAGGTACTGCAGCCGCCGCTTCCATGTAAAGCGGGATCAGAGGTGATGGAACTTCATTAACAGAGGTTAGTGATTCAAACACTCAGCCAGAGCTGGGAGAACCCCAGAGCCACAGGTATATCCTTGTTGCCACCCAACCCACTATGCCCACAGAAGGCAGCTCCAGCTCAGGGACATACTAGTCTGATTAGACTTTTGCCATCAGGTGAGTTCATATTGCATGGTAAACCCAGGCCAGACCTATGGTTTCAGCATAACTTGATTCACAGATTTTTAGTGTTCTGACTCAGGACTTGGAATCCCTCAAGGGACACAGGAGCCTGAACTCAACAAGGCAGGATTAGTCACCTCTTTTTGGTAGTCTACATCAGGGTGCAGGACTAGCAGAGCAACTCCATGGGAGAAGCTTGGCCAGATGATCTGGGCACACGTTGTGTCCTCACCCACAAGGTGCCATCTCACAGAGCCTGAGCCAGGCACATAGAGCTGGGGTGGGTGATGGTCCCTCCAGGAAACAGAGCTGGGGGGACCATAGAATCATAGAATTATACAGGTTGGAAAAGACCCTTGGGATTATCGAGTCCAACCATCAACCCCACTCTACAAAGCTCATATACATAGCTCAGGGCAGGAGAGTCTGCCCTGGCCTGAGCTGAAATGGGCACCATGGGCCCCAAGACAGCCATATTAGTGCCTTCAGGGCCAAAAAGAGACAGATTTTGAGAGTTTAGAAGCTTTATTCAAGCTGTTTGTTATATATGTGTGAATAGCACTGCATGCAGGCAAGAGAGAAGAGAGAGAAGGAGGGGGAGGCAGAAGGGGCAGTTTGCCCCCCTTCCCCCTCTCTCTTCCTCCATTTCTCAGCTCTGACATTACCCCAACAACTTCTGCATCCCCAGCAGGGAGATCAGCCAGCTGAGATCAGTCCAGGGCCCATGTGGACAGCAACCACAGCTCAAGAGGCTCACCAGGCCAAAGCTCAGGTTTCATTGATATTTGGACAACTTATTTGCAGAATTTGACATTGTGCCCTGTGGCCAGACAGCCAAGAATTAGGCTCTGCAACACTACGCTCCTAGGCACCTGGGTCCTTTTTGTATACAGCTGTTTACAGAAATATAAATGGTGGGCAGAATAGTCAAAATGTTCAGCCATCAATGACATCTGAGAGTTATTTTGATGTCTTTCCTTTCCCAAAAGAAAATAAGAAATGGTTATTCTTGCTTGTTTTTATAGACTTTGACTTTCACTTTGCAAAACTATTCATTGTGAATTTTCTGTGCGCTTATCTCTGCTATTCATGTAGCTAAACTCAGGATGGATAAACAAACTAATGCAAACTGAATCTATATTTAAGAACCAGAAAGATTGTTTCCATACACATTATTGAACAAAGCTTGCATTTGGAGAAATTTATTAAGGTCATTAAATAAGTAAAATTGTATTTCTCTTTTCCTCAAAAATTTAAATAACTGCAAACCTTTAATTGGCTACCTCTGAATATAATTTTAGCTTTTATCTCTAATTGAAATTCACAGTCTAACAAACTCCATCTAGCAGGAAAATAAGTCACTTATAAATATATTGCACTGTCATTTTCTCTTAGGAAACACTATATTTTGGTAGTGTATCATGGACTTTCACTTTACTACTGATAGCCTTTTTCTGGAATTTATTCTGCCATTAGTGCAGTGAGAAACCCCATCAGCAAAGAAAAGCACACTTCATTGTTATACAAAACACTATATGAAAGTCTTCTACTTCTCCAGTGTTCTTTGTTAGACTATACCTAAAGTCAGTTATTTTTAAAGTTACACGGGAACCTGGTTCTGAGATTAATCTACTCCCATAAAATTATTAAACAGAATTTTAACACTGATGTATGTATCTAATCTAAACAGCTTGGGTTTTAAATTGTAAATGTAAAATACTTAAAGCAATACTCTTAGCAAACAATTTCTCAGTAATCTATAGGTTGAATATGCTTGCATAAAATAGCTGTTGAATAATTCCAAGGAATAAAAATATTCTGGGAAGAAGTAAACATTTTAAGCAAATTCAATTCATGAATTTAAGCAAAACAATTCACGAACAGTAGAAAGCTCTGTATTTGTGGACAGATTTGTTTACCACAAATAATTCTCCTGCATCTAATCAAAAGATACTGATCAATTTTCAAAGTGACTCAAGTGACAGTGTACAGAGACAGGCCACTCTGTTTCCAGCCCTTTTAAACATGATAGAGCTGTTTTAACTCCTTCGTTCTTATGCAGCATGGAGGAAGTAGTAACCTCTGTTTTATGGAAGAGAAAAAGAAGCAAATTGAGTGATGAGGATTCAGTAGCAAACTTCTTGATATAGTGGTCTTTAGTTGCTATAAATTGTTAAGTGTGTTTTCTAAATCCATAGACTTCTAAGGGAACAAAATGAAATGCTGTCATTCCCTTTTCTTGGTCTACTTTATTCCCTTTGAGGTCTGTTTAGGGTCCTATGATCTTGATTCTTTTATATGGTGAGATTCAAGTTAGCAGTAACCATCTTTAGCTGTCATTCTATTTTGTAGTCCAAATCTAGCTTCCCCAATGCTAGTGCCAATGTTTCCTGACTTATTTTCTTTCATTTGCAGTTCTCAGTGGGGCTTTCATATCCAAAAATCAGGTAGAAAATAGTATCTTTGATGTTTTTAAAGGTTGGAAAAATATTTCTCCCCCCAGCATTCTGATTTTAATTCGAACACATGGGAAAAATCTGAATGTTATAGGAGGATTATCTTGACAGTGATCCACTTCAAAAAAATAGGTCCTAAAATTTTTAGCAAATACAACTTTTCCTGGTTTCCCACATGCTTGTTTAGAAATGGAAAACCTACAATGATCATAAATGTAATCCACCAGTGAATGCATTCTGGTCTCTGTTCCCAACCCATAGAGCACATGCATCTATTATCTCTCCAGCAAGGTAGCTCGGGGAAAGGTGGGAATTCGGTGGGCTTCTTGCTAGAATACAGTGGCTGAAGGATCATTTACAAAAACAGGACACATAATGTCTGTTTGCATAAGCATTCCAGGCTATGTTAGTCTCCTCTACAATGTATCTTCCGTGTTCCTAATCTTCCCTTGACCTCAGTAGGATTCAGCGCTGCAACACATTTTCAGTGCATAAAAATAAGCTTCTTGTATGTTATGCTGGCATAGGTTACTAACAGGGATGTTGTTACACCCTTTCCTGTGCCTCTCTTTTCAAGACCGTCAACAATAGCTTTCATAGACATTTCACCCAGTTTAATACAGACATGCACAGCTGTAGTATGTATTCCCTCTGCAGACTTAACTTAGATTTCTAAAACAAATAACCTTTTCCCCACCTCAAAATGCAGTGGTCTCAACAAAATAATAACTTCGGCTTAACTTCCTATGTAACTTTTTCATTTTCTCTGGGCTCATGCACCTTCCAGTTTGCTCTCCTAACCATGGAGTCACTGTCTGATCAAAGTTAACCTAGTCTCAGTTTATCTGGTTAAAAGGGCAAGCTTTGTTCCAAAATATTATCAGCTTCTGTACTGGGCCAAAGTGCTCTAATCACCAGTACCAGATCTCTCCAATACAAGAGTCAAGAGTTGAACAAACATGATCTGAAGCAAAAGTGGGCACAATGATCTCATTTTTATCAAATTAGCCAATGAACACCATCCAGAGGTGTATGTTTATACAGCATTAAGACATGTAGCAGGTTAACGCCAGCCAACAGCCAGTCACCCACACAGCTGCAAAAAAGGTCCTAGATACCTTAAAATCAGATTTGCTCTGTTTGCTCAAACCACAGTCTTAGAGTCTTGCTTATGCCTTTAGGAACTTGTTATCCTCTCCTTTACCAGCGATAACGCCAAGTTACGCGCAATTACTATCTTACCTTACCTTACCTTACCTTACCTTACCTTACCTTACCTTACCTTACCTGGTGATAATTAAGGCTGAGTGACTGATGCTGTCCCTGGTCTGCCAAGACTACTGCTGGTAAAAGGGATTGCACTGCATAGTTTCTCCACTGTCAAAGATCTCCCTTAATATCCTAACAAATGGTGGATCATGAGTTGTAGATAAGACAGTTCCTTGAAAGCACAAAAATAGCTTGAAATCTAACTATTGCAAAAGGCCAATAAAAATTGATAAAACATGTTGTCTAGGATGGCTGTTCTGCACCTATGCTTCCTTTATGTGCTATTTTTCAATCCAAACAGACAAGTTTCTTTGGATGTATATCTGCACGCATAGATCCATGCTGAACTTTTCTGAACTCTCTCATCATTGTATGAGTTTGGGCATCTCAGAGCAGACCTGGGGTCCCAAGTCCTCTGTGAAAGTTTACATCATGAGACATGAGCAAAGCCTATGCTAAAGCCACATGCTTAAGCAAACTCTTTGCCTTTCATATGCCTTAATTCTAATGTATGCACTCTTCTATCAATTTATCACAAAAACTCAATACATTCAGTGAAATTCCTAAAAGTGAGGCTATTTCCATTTTGGGGTAAAATGAAAAGGTCCTTTCGCATGTTTTCTGGAAGGTGCCAATGCTAGTAGGAAACTCAGAAAGGATTGATATGCAAATTCATATTTCCAAAATTACTTATGTTAGGCAGAGTGTAGATAGCTTTGAAAAATTAACTGTAGCATAAAAAATACTAATTAAGACTTGAAGAAGCTGAAGTCTGTGAATGTGTTTTGTGACAGGTCAGTAAAATTAATTACGACTGACTAAAAATCTAGCTATAAAGTAATTCCCAGCTGTCTACCAGGACTATGGTTACAGCTACTGTAGTGCAGAAATGTCAATATGTGGGCTTCTGGCTAAGGACCCAGGCCAGGATCCTGGTTTGAATCTATGCTGGTAGTATTCTTGGAGCTACACTTCAGTAACAAAACCTGGGTACTTAATTGCCATTAAGTAATGTTGGGCACCTTCTGGTATTTGGCTGTCCAGCCCAGGACAGCTTCTTTTCCTGGCTTCTTGTTAAATCCCACCCACCCCACCAGCTGTTTCTGTTCAAATTTGCCATGAGCTTTGCTCCTTATACTGCTATGCAAATCCCAGTCCTTATCAGACTGCACTTCTGTGGCAGTCTATTATTACTTCCATCTGAACACTGTAGTACTGTTTTCCTTGTGCTTTCTGTGGCAAAGACAAACTGGTTTTCTTTCACAAGCTGTCCAAACTTAGCATAGCATCTCTTAGAAAACCCAGGTGATTTTTTTCTCTCCCTCCCCCTCAGCCCCCACCCAGTTTCTTTGTGTACATCCCAGGCAGCCCACAGCAAATCTAAATAGCAACTTACTTGGGAAATTCTGCCCATCTCTTCTGCTTTGGACTGGTGCATACCCAGTTGCTTCATAGATATAATGCCTGTTGAAAACAGTTGTGTGTAGGAGCTGTATTAGACTGGATGATGCCCAGTGCAGTCAGATTAATTTTTTCATTTGACCAAATTTTAACAGACATATAAGATTTATTGAAGATTCAATGTTTGGACAAGAGCAATAAAATTCAGAACCCTAATGCATTGTCAGATTTTCAGTCTCTCCTTCAAAGAAAAGGACAAGAGGATTTTATAGTGAAAGATTGTATAAGTTGTTCTTACCATAGTCAAAGTAATATATTTTTTACTGATTCCATTCTCAGAACTATCTGAGTAATCATACGAAATCTGCCCAAAAATCATCTTGTGGCAGATACCCAACACAGAAAATTTCAACCCAATTTCCACTAAAGTTTGGCAGTCATAAGCAATTGAGAACTTGATCTTACAAGCCAGAGTGTCAGGCAAAATAAAGACTGGAAAAGACCATCAGTTCAGTTTCTAAGAGTTACTATAGCAATGTTTTTCACACCCCCCATTCACGGGTTAGATATGTGATACTGAGATTCAAGTCCATTTAAAAATAATTTGTATTTAAATGGCTGCCTTCTGCTGTTTCAGTCTTGAAAGCAAATTCAGTTTAGTTAGTTGGGAACTTATTGGATTCATTTACAGTTCAACAACATTTAAATCAAATTATGTCAAATATTTGGATTCAATCCCTTGGATTCAATAACATGATTTAGAATAAAAACCAAAGAGCATGCTTGGGGTGAAATGAAAAATCCAAAATCAATCTAAAAGCAATTTGATTAAGCTAAAACTGTTTAAGGATTAGTGATTGGTATTTACATAGGAACATTAGATATAGGAATTACTTTTACCAGATTTATATTTAAATTCTATTAGTGGATTTTTTTAGTCAACTAGCTGTTACTGAAAAGACTAAATTAGAAAATAAATACATACTATTAGTTTTGTCACTTTCATACCCGTTTGTTGCTCTGGATGTCTTATTATAGGTTGAAACACTCAAAGAAATATTAACCTCTGGAAAACACAAAGATAATTTAATACTTCAGCATAGATCAAACTTAATACTGAAAATATAAAGTCATTTGCATTTTAGTTCCCATTCCACACAAATGCAGATATACAAATACAGAAACTATATATATATACACACATATATACAATTTCTATACAAATATAGAAAAGTGAGTTATATTAGATTGTGGGTGAAACACTGACCTCTAAATTCTTGTTATAAAAGTGTGCAATCTAATTAGAACTTGGGTCATTTTCAAGGAAAACACCTACTGACAGCAAAAAATTTAAACATGGCAGCTGAACTAAATGCAGTATTTCAAATCCACTGTTACCTTTCAATGAAGTAGCATTGAAGCATGTATAAGCATTGAAGTATAAGTAGCATTGAGTTGTAAGTATTTATGAATAAAACTGGTTTAGAGTGTAAATATATAAATGACATTAAAAAGGAAAAATTTTCATTGACAAACTTAAGGTCTATTTAGCTATTTGAAAGTCTTTTTCATTGTTACTTATTACCTTCCATATGTAATGACATACGTTATAGTAAAATAAGAGCTAATATTTGGGCAATTTTACACCATGCAACAGAGACCAGAAACTTTAAGAAAGCTGAGGCCATGCCTACTTCAGAAGCAGAAGCAGTACAGCTACTGCAGCAGTTTTGCACCTCCTCAGATAACATACATTGATGCAGAGATACAGGAAGATACGCTGCTATAGGGACCAAAATACTACTCCCTGCACTGTTGCATGGACTTGCAAGCTCCAGTGGTTATTTGATAAGTTATTTCTACACAGTTCTGCATTTTGCAGTATAAGCAAGTCTGAGAATGCCCCTGGTGAGCAACGGACCAGTGAACACCCCGATCTCTTCATCAGTACCAAGTGTAGCCTCTCTGCTATCAACAGGAGATGGCAGTTTTCTCAGGTGCTGTTCTCAGAAAAATGCAGGGATGAACTACATAGTAAATCACTTCATACAGAAAAATTGTCTTGATGTATGTTTTGGAGAGCAGTAAAGAAGCCTAAAACTCACACAATCCCATTTCTACCTAGCAGTGAATCAAAAGTCTCACCTAAGCACATTTGAGTGCTGGGCTGTAAAGAAATAGCTCAGACTGCATACAGTTCAAATCTAATGAGATTAATTTACCTACTTTTTCTTTTTCAATACGGTAAACACAGTGACATATCTAGATAATATATGCAGCCACAAGCTGGGTTATAGCCAGAAAACATTAAACAAGAATATATTTTGTGTTTTGCTTTCATTAAAAATTGCCCTAGTGTCTTGCTGGAGATATGACATTTTATGCAGAACAAATAGCTATGATTAAGGAACAAATGGTTTCTGCTTAATTTAGTTTTAAGACTGATCACTCTTTTTTTCTTATTACATGAATTTTCCTAAGATGAAATTTGCAAGAATAATCAATAAGCACTGTATAAAGAAGATGCTTTTCTTTTTGTGGAGTTATATTACTATTTAGAATGGTGCGTGTGAAAGATGAGTAAGAACATCGGAAACATTAGAGAACCTCCACCCTCCTTATTTTTTAGAAGACTGTCTGCTCTTTGCAGAGTTCACATATGGTAATATGAAATATAGACAGAATTTCTGAAACATTCCTGAATCCCAAAAGACCTATGTAAGTTTACTTAGCAACAGTTGAAATAAGAAAGGGTCTTGAGCTTAGCACTGCAACCCAAACCCCAAGCGAAACTTCCACCATTTCAGTTCCACTTAGACTGAAATCTTGACTTGGACTTTGAGTTAGATAGACATCAGCTTCAGACACAAAGTCTGTGGTGTCTTCCGAATAGTGATGATGCTTAGTTTTAACATTTTTTCAAGTGTGCCCCCCCCGCCACCCTCTTATCCAGCCTTTCCTATTATCAACATATCTTGCTGTAAGTTTTTTGCACCAGAGAGTAGATTGCAGTCCACATTCCTAGAAATATTAGATGGCCTGTTTTGTTCATTGCTATCAATATCTATCTAGTCCAACAGATTATATTTATTTTTAGTGGTTTCCAGGCTAAGAAACAAACCATGCTAGTATGACAAAACTGTTTTTATTTTTAGGATGGAAAGCCTTTTTTTTCTGATACTACCTGGAAATTTCTAGAGATGAACATTCAAGACAGAATCATGTGATATTGATTGATATGTAGTCCAGTGACCTTCAGTTATGCAATCCACTTAAACCTTTCAGTTATATAGAGTGGAAGAAAACAGACAACCCCTCGATTTTCTTCTCTTGTTTTGCAAGCTCTTTTATAAGGACAAGTAATGAGTCCAAAGTTTAGTATAATTAAAAGCTTTAATTAAGTAATTTTCTAGTTTATGAGTGAATGTTCTAGAAAAGTAATTCAAATGGCAACTACAATTCTATAAACTCTCCTGATGTACAGCATAAAATAAAGAAAAGGATTGCATCTTAACAGTACTACAACAACCAATTGGAAGGAGCAAGGTACAGTAGCCAGACAAAAAGAACCATATTGAAGTTATGAATTTATTATGAAATAACCCTAATTTTTCCAATTTATCAATACCATTTACTCACCATAAATCATAACAAATGACTATGAAAAATCATTCTGTTTCATAGAGATTTGCTAAAGCTTCAGAACAAAATCTAGCTAAATTCTTACCTCTTTTGTAGTATTACTGCTCATTTTTTCTGTTTTGTCTGATCAGGAACATCAGGTATTTGTGAGGATAATTTCCATGTAAGAGATACCAAATGTGTAGCTGAAACACATAGCAAACTCAATAAGAGAATTAGCTATTATTAGAGAGAGAACAAAAGCTTAGTTCAAAGTAAATTCAAAGTGACGGGTCCTTCTGCTTTAAACTCTCCCTGTAGCATTCTACAATGCTCTGTTAGTTCTCCCTTCTTCTAGGAAGAAGAGTCTAATCGTGAGCCCCATAAATCAGCACAGTGTTAATGGAGACAATGGGACTCTGATGATTTATACTGAGGCAGGGTCAAACCCAAAGCTTCTATCATCTTCTGTTGGATCGATAGCCAGAAAAATGTAAAGAAGCAGAAAAACCCTTTGTAATGCAACTAGCATTAAGGAGAGAAAAAAAATTTAAGTGTTGTGTTTACTCATTTACTGTGTTAGCTTTCTTAGTATTGGAAACAGTATTTAGGTTTGATACTCGTCTGGGGAAAATTTAAAATATCAAGGTCCCACCTACCATTTAATTCACAAACCTGAGTCAGACATATATTTTTGTTAGTCATAGTACATAAGTCTAAAGCATTTGAGTTGAGTCATGTGTTAGTGTTACAGGACTCAGCTGAATTTCCATTCTAGTTATAGCCCCTCATCATCAGTTGTCATCACTCACCGATCACCAAAACTGCTGTCAGAACTGACACCGCAATCTGCAGTAACAGAGGTAAGAGTCTGAGACAGAGCTATCTGTAGTGTAAAGGTCTAACCATTCACCTTAAAAAATGTCAAAACTGGCATACTCTTAGTATTTAGCTTTGCTTGACAGTTGCTGCAGAATCGGAGAGGTTTTAATTCTGGAAAAGCTTGATCGTTGACACCCATTCTTTGCACTAAAAATTGAGCCATGTTTGATTTTGTGTCTTTAAAATGTCTTAACTGGATTTTTCCTGCATTTTTTGTAATCTGTTATAATCCAAATTATAACAAATGCTCAGAAGACTCCCATTTTAGACTGACAATTCTGTTTCCAAATTTTGTTGCCTGAATTTCTCACGAGGAAAGAGAAGAAAAGAAACAAAAAGATAACCCATCGTCTTGAGAATACAGTTTAAGGAGCTGTATTCATAATTCTTTTCTCATTATGTGCTTATAAATCAAAAGCATTCTAAATTCACTAATGTCAGTGGAACTATGCTGGCAAAAAAATGTATAAGAGAAGAACCAGCCCCTGTGGATAGCTCTGGTTTTTTACCTGGTTATTAGCACACATGGTCAGTCTAGTACAGAAGAACCAGACAATGTTATGTCCAAACAATTAATCCCTCAAGACAGACTGAAAATCAGAGTGATATATATTGCTAATTATGGAAAGAAGGTTAATTACCATTGGGAGGCATATTCTAGGTAACTTCCCAAATGCGTTAAATTGTTAAATTGTGGCCTTGTTAATGCTCATACTTTCTGTCTTGTCTGGGGTGCTATTGTTTCTATCACACAAGAAGGAAAATAGTATTTCTCTTTTGATGGACCAAATGCTGACCTCAGTAACATTAACATAAACCAAGATAAATTCACCATCAAAACATGTTCAAACTGGAATCTGGGTTATTTTCCATTCTTTCATAACTCGGAATGGGAACAGCTTGTTCAGACCTCTGTCTTACTATTTGTTTGTCATCTTCTCCCATTTTCAGAAAATTCTCCTTTTTCTTTTTTTTTTCTTCTTTTTTTTTTTTTTCAACTGGTTCTCCTTGCTAGGAATAATTCCCTCTTTCTGTAAAAGTGCCATCATCTTTCATTTTCTGATATTCCCTGACTTGCTGTTTTTCCACCATCAGCTTCTTGTATCATTTTTCCAAGCAAAATATTTCTTTAACCTCAATTTTTGAGGCAGAATTTTCAGACTGTACTGAAACAACTTTGTTGGTAACTGACTCTTTTCAAGAATTTCAGTTCAAGGGCGCTAGGAATAATTCCCTCTTTCTGTAAAAGTGCCATCATCTTTCATTTTCTGATATTCCCTGACTTGCTGTTTTTCCACCATCAGCTTCTTGTATCATTTTTCCAAGCAAAATATTTCTTTAACCTCAATTTTTGAGGCAGAATTTTCAGACTGTACTGAAACAACTTTGTTGGTAACTGACTCTTTTCAAGAATTTCAGTTCAAGGGCTTAATAACCTTAGAATTTTTTAAAAATTTTGGCTACTGCTATTTTGAAGGACTATATATGGTCTGTTCCTGTCATCTTTTTCTATCTGAACCTCTGTTTACAAATAACAGAACTACTGAGGCTTTATCACAATTTGTTAACACATTTTTTTTTAATGTAAAACCAAAATGTTAGTTGTCAGTACTATTTAGAACAGTATTCTTCCATTCATTAATAATAACTGCTTAATTTTATCTATTCACTGGTAGATAACAGTATGGTGTATGTGTATTCCCCTTGAAAGGAAGGTAACTGAAGTATCTGTATTATACTATTACTGAGTTTTCAGTAAAACGTATCTGTGACACTGTCAGTCTACCATATCAGTGTAATGTAGCATAATTTATACTCATCAGCCTCTTTTTGATGTCTCTTTATCCATGTGAATGTTTTCAAACACATGAACAGAGCTAATACTGTAGTGGAACTGCCTATATTCACTGTGTATTTAAAATGTTCACAGGGTATTTGAAATAGGAACTTTTGCCTAGTTTTAATATTAGACTTATAATATATGTGTAAGATATTACCATAGTTACCAGAATTTTTCTTAATAAATGCATCTCTCACTTATGCTGAATTAATTGCTTGAATGGCTATTATTTTAAATAGCTAAATGGTAAAAGCCATAACCTTTAATGAACCTCAAATTCCCCTTCATGTCTCCCCCACAACTAGATTAAACATCAGAGGTATATTCTGCATTTCCTGTTAATTGAAATATTCAATTACTCTAGCTTGGCTGCCTAATATGTGTGATTTAATTACTTGGTATGTTTTCTTCTTTCCTTTTATGTTATTAAATGCAGTGACAGAGCTGATTGTGTGTCAAGGCAAAGAGCATTACCACTCCTGAGGTATTCATATAGTTATAGTGAATAATATAATTAGATGGTGTCAGCAAAAAGAATTACATAGGCCAAAATATCTTTCTCTCATCTCTGTATAGCTCCATCACACTAAATAATAGCAACTGATCATTATAGGGGTAATTTTTTCAAAAATTACTCTTTCTCAAAATTACACTTCTAATTCCTTGGTAAGGAGTGCAGTCATGTGTCCTCATTTTCAATATAACTTTCCCTTTCATAACAATGAGAGAACTTTTGGGTTTTAATTCGGTTGAAAATCCCTGTTTCCAGTACCAAACATTGTTTCTTAGTAGCTTAAGAAGGAGGAGTTTCTCCCTTTAGGTCCTGCATCAGTTTAATCAAAAACACATGTTACTAAAAGTTTGTTGGCTATCCTGTGGACAGAACAAGTCAAGCCTCACTGGTAGGACAAAATAATATCTCCTTTTTGACTTCTGGGGGATCTGAATAGGGCAGGTTTCGGGAAAAGGGATGCCTTTTTGTCCATGTCACGCACTTCATTTTTTTTGGTAATCATTTCGAAAGAGGTGGTGTTTTGAGATAAGGAGAATTAATAGTGAAAATATGGTGCCCTGACCACATTCTTTCCTTTTTCTCTGTCCTCTACCTCACCTCCAAGGAAAAATAGTTGAAAAAAAAGAAAGAACAAAGGGATATTCAAATGTTTTTATTTAAATAGGCTGTGTTATTTAAAAATATTTTTATATATTTCCTTAGTCCTTATATTTGTTTTGCAGACAACTAAAATAATTTCAAACAAATACCACTTTCACACCAAGTAAGATACACTTTTTATTGCCTTTCTTAAAAGCTACCTAACTGATCACTGATCAGGAGACTGTCTTGTACTCTCCTAGAAAATATGAGTTCTTTCTGGGTCTGGTATTTGGTCACTGGATTTTTGCATAAACTTATTTCAACTTGTCTCCAGAGTTTTTACCGTATTCAAGTTGCTGAAGTTATTCTCGAAGGCCATAATCAAACCTGAAAGCAGCAGAAAAGATGCGGATTGACTGTTTATGAGGGAGTGGAGTGATAGGGTGAGGGGTAACAGTTTAAAATTGAAAGACGGTAGATTTAAATGAGTTATTATGAAGAATTCTTTACCTTGAGGATGGTGAGACACTGGAACAGGTTGCTCGGGGAAGTTGTGGATACCCCATCCTGGAAGCGTTCAAGACCAGGCTGGGTGGGACTTTGAGTAACTTGATGCAGTACTAAGATTCTATGGTTCTCTCTGTCATGCTCTTCAATCTCTTCATGCCTCAGAACATGGATGAGAGGTCAGGATTATAAATGCACATTGTGGAACAGATCATATCTTTTTTTAAGGTAGGATTCTATCTATAATCTTTAGGAGAAAAATACATATTGAATAAGTATGAACTCTTTTTCCATTTGACTAATGCAGAATGTTTCAGCTTATACATAATTCACAGTTTATAGTTTGTTTGTTACTCTTCAATGGAAAATTCAATAAAAACTTAATTAAAAATAAAAGACGTAGCAACATAAAGTTGAAACAGAAGTGTAATCTCAGAGACACTCATATTTTGTAAACTTATATTTGTGTGATTTATAATTAAGGCAAGTAGTAGAAATATTAAACCTGATATACTTTTTTCTAAAGAAAGATTAAGCCACCTGAAGAAAAGATAGTTCATTGGCTCCTAAAGTTAGAATGGTGAATATGAGGAGAAATAAGATAAGATAATAGAAAAGAGTTTGAAAAAGTAAAAGTGGAGCTATCTGGGAAAGGGAAAAAAAGAGAATTATTAGTTAAAAAGAGCAATTGCATAAATTATTCCAATAATGTTCCTATAAAAGCCATCAGAGTAGTATCAGTAATATGCACATTTTATGAAGCAGGTGCTACTGAAATGATACTATAAATTGAACAGAAAGATTCCAATCATTTGCCAAGTGATTAAAGTATTGCAATTTATTATACTTTTAATGTAATATTTTTGTGGATATGAATAAGTTTTACAACATGTAATATAGCAATTTCACTCCTTGTGATCAATACCAACTTAACTGTAATAGCCTGTTCAAAGATTTATTATCATATTTTGCATCTCATACATAGATAAAGGTAGTTATGAGAAGAAAAATGGAATCAACTTGTTTTAAAAAATTTTAAGAGATTCTACTGAGGAAAGAATGCTGCTCCAATACACTTACACTTCTGTATAAAGCCTACCTAAGTCCACCTTAGTGTTTCCTTTCTTATTCCACTGAAGTTAATAGCAAAATTAAAACTAACTTCACTGAAATACTTTATGAATTTATACCCTAGGGTATCATTTATTACACTTCGTGTCCTTAATACTACAAAACAGATAGGGAGATAGCTATAGCTATACCTAGAGCTAAAGATTCTAAAAAATTCCAAATGGCCCTGTTAGATTAACTTTCATTCTAGATCCAAAATTTTTCTAGTATCAATCTTATCTCTTACATTCATCATAAACACTGAAAACACACCACTTGAAACAAAAGTACAGCCTTGAAAAGACCTGTACACATCTGTCAAAGGTTTAACATGCTTTATTATCATTAGTGTCAGTATAATTTGAAGATGTTGACTATCTCACACAATCAAGCTATAATGTGGGATTGGATTGCCACCTTTACTTCTTGTGATTAATATCATACTCTACAGAGAGTTTTGTTGATTGATATTAGCCAATTTAATCAGAAAATGAGGGTGACATCTCAGAGCAATCAATTCCAAAAAAGAAACTTTCAGAAGGATGGCTGGTGGAGCAAGATCACGGTGCAATAGTTTGTTCCATCTCATTTCTTGTAATATCAAATTTTAAAATACAACTGTGTTTTTAATAAAGAAGCCATCTGCCCTAGGTATTATAGTAAAGTCCTGCTCTATGTGAGCACCCTTTTTTTTCCACAGAAAACACAATCCTGAGCATGATCCTGAGGATGACAGTTTTTCGTGAAGCTCAAAAAGGAGCTTTTTTTGACGTAATCAATCAGATGATCTTTTACATCTGTTTTTAAATAATCATTCTTTTCCCCCTCTAATGAACATATTGTATCTATGCAAGTGTACACACCACAGAACAAATCATCATAGTCCAATCTCATCACATGGACTGCCTACTCTCCAAGACAACTAATAAAGATGCTGCTAGGGCTTTTTTTTATTTCTTAGGTACCAGCAAAGACTTCAAAAAGCAAAGAAAGTGTCTGATAGTCCCAAATTTTAGGGATAGGCTAGGCTTGTGTCACTTTACATATGTGTCTTATCCCCTGCTACTTGAAAATAGAAGTAAATTTGTCTTGAGACTACGAAAGACATTAACAGCACCAACACATCCACACCTAATTTAGGAGGTTAGTCTGTCTCCCTCTGCTCCAAGTAAAGACAGTGGAGACAGATAAATCCTTCAGGGGTCATTCAGAATGCATACCCAAGGAAATATTCACTCTATCGAAACCTGGTATCCGTATTCACCAACTAATTGCCTAGACTCCCTCTGCAGTCATTAAAAAGGAACAAGCACATAACAGGGTATATCAAGCAGCCCCACATTAAGTTGTTTCTCCCAATCACACTCTCTTTCTTTCCCTGGCATATTATCAAGAACGGCCTTCTATAATTGAGGCATAAACTTTTGCAGAAGAATAATCTTTACCCACTTTGTGGACTTCTTAGTCAATTTTTCTCAGCAGCCTGGACTTATATATATTCCACTTATCTCTCAGAAAGTTGCAATATTGCCCTTTTATAATGGAAGTATACCTATTTCAGAAAACTCAGGATTTTTTTGAAAATGAACAGAGCTGTCATATTCTGGCAGGCCCAAGTACACATTTGAACATCCCTGAATATGAACTTCGGAACTAAACATACAAAGTTAGATTTTAGCAATAGGAGACTGAGCAGTAAATATTACAATGCTCTTCCAGTATGTCGTCTTCTTGTATGTGATATTTTAAGGATTTTTCAAGGTTGTTCCCTCAAGAAAAGGTAAAAATTACTAATTAACTTCACATTAACAAACCTATAAATAAATATATTTTTAAAGAAATCATCACTATTCTAGCAAGTGGAACTCAGAAAATACACTAGGCATAATATACAGAAAATATCGCTTAGCTGTTATAGTGAACTTTTCAAAACATTCAAAGGGATTTCTAGGGAAGAGAAGTCTCAAAAGTTATTATTCATATAGAGTGCAGAAATTATAAAGACATAAGGTGAAAAGTTCCAAGAAAAGGTAAACGTAAATGATGCTGCAAATGCTCTCAGTTCACTATACAATGAATTAATATCTGCCTCTTTCCTTGATTTGTATTGCCTTCTTGGTAACAAACACATTTATAAAGCATGCACTTTACACTATATTTGTCCTTTGCCCATGCTTGTCTTCTCTGACTTTATTACATTTTTGTTTCTGCTAATAAGACACAGTTAGTATATCTGACAGGATAAATCATCAGAACAGTTCAAGACCTCCATGAATTTTTGTAGAACATAAGCCCAAGTCATAGCATCTGAAAAGAAAGCATAGAAAAGAGAAAGAGGAAGAGAAGAGGAGGCAGAGAGATAGAGAAATAAAACAAGCAAGCCCACAGATCCTGAATTTGGTGATGTTTTGTTGCATTTCTGATTTCCATACCTTGAACCAACCTCTAGTGAAACATAACCTGATGTTCCTGTTCATTGCTGCAGGCTATATTTAATGAAATCTTTAAATTTTTTTTAGCTCTTTAGGGATTCTAAGTGCCTCAGTCCTTGAGAAAATAATTTGAAAATCCATTAAGGAAAATGGACTTTACAAAGCTCTATACTGGTTGAATTTATGACTTTTTCTGATTGCTGTTTACACTTTTTCTCATTAGAGTTAAGATCAGTTACACAGTGGTACCTTTTTAAGTTACTAATACAGTGGTGTATCACTAGCACATATATATATATTACTTGCATTTTTATTCTGTATTTAAACTATATTAATCATTTTACATCACATAGGTGCCTGAGAGGTACACAGAGTAAATGACCAGAATAACACATTTGTAATATATGCAATATAAGCCCTTGCAAAAAGGCAATTTCCAATATCATAGTATTTAGCAACCTTAGTGGTTTCCTATTTTTGACAATCTGAGGATGATATCACCTAACACAAACATTTACAAAAAAAGAGACAATTGAACAGACATATATAAACAAATACATCTTCAAACTAAGTGCCTATTTGAATTGTACATATGGTTATAAAAACTGCCATTTAGCATTTTAAAATTTTACAGTCTCCCTCTCTAAGTACTGTGGTAATTGTTCCTGTTTAATTAGACAATTTCTATAAGTACTTGCTAATCAGAAATAGTTATCCATGTTACACTAACTTTTCTTCTCAACACATTTTATGAGGACTAATAAGTTCATCCCTTTGATCAAACCACCTCAGCTTCATGGCTGGGTGAAAAACATGAAGTAAATTCAAAGCTTATGGGACTGGGAAAAGGCTTCCCACTCTATATCCCTGCTCTCTTTCTTAGGAGGAAGCACTGCCATGTCAGGAAATAACAGTATTCTACAAAGTTTGGAATTGTAGCCACTCCAGTCAAAAAGCACAGAGAAGTCTCGAGCTTTTTTGTATAATAATAATAGAAGAAGATTCTTTCACTCTTGATATTTATACTGAAGAAAGGCTAAAAGCTTAATGATCATATATATTAAGCTGTCCTTGCAATACTTTTGCAAAGAAAACTGGCCTTTGATTTGTGGATTCACAGACCCAGTAAGGCCAGTCATAAAAATGGAAACTTCTTGCACAGGAATATGTAAAAGAAAAAAGCTCATATGGGACACTCCCATTGGAAAAGTTTCTTTGGTGTGTTTGGAGTTTTTTCCATTCAGAAAATGTGAAATACTAGGATAGACTTGGTGAAGGAGAATATTGTTTAATCCCCTAGTCATTCCTGATATTTTTTTTTTTCTACTTGCCTAACTGGAAAACTATCACTAAAACCTTTTCTGTATTTTATTACAAGTTTTTGTCCACAATCAAACAGTATTTATTGTTTTCTTTAACTCCAGGAGGCAACAAATTTAAAACAGAAAAAAGTACTCTTTCCAGAGGACTTATTCTGTATTCCAGAGGACCTATTCCATTATTTTTCTGCAGATGAAAGAATTTTGTGAGAGAAAAAAAAAAAAAAAAAGTTTTAACTGCACCTTTCCATCTATTTAAAGTTAGTTTAAAAAAATCCTGAAATCTAGGAAAACTCATCTATTTTGTGAGAGAAGCCATTAATTTACATAGGGGTGAAAACACTTAATAGAACACATTTAGATTTCACTAGATGACTTTGATTTCTTATTGGCATGAGCAGGACAATAATCTGTGGGTTTACTTAGTGTTGGTTTATGACTCAGTCTAAACTTTCCATTTAGGAGGATGGGCACTGGGTACAGAAAGTTATGAATTTTGAATACTGTCCTCCCAGCCTCATTCTCATTGAGGAAAAGCTTTTTTCTCAAACTGAATACTTTCAATACCCTGAATTTAAATGGTCACAAAAGCAGAACACTCATGATCTATGGATGTTACTGTCCAGACAGGATTATTACAATTCTTTATTTATAGGTCTCTCCCAGAATGCTGGCCATAAATTGTAACTCATTTAGAATGCAACAGCTTAGGTACTTACTCAGATGAAAAAAAAGAACTCATATTTTTTCAACCTAGCTGCATTGCACTGGCTTCCTGTTTGACAGCATATTGATTTTTATTTCTTATTAACTGTCTATTATTGTTTATTAGGTAATGTTCCATCATAGCCATCTTGGCTGATAAATACTGGCTCTCCTGCCTGTTCATTATGATCCACTTTAGGCTATCAGCTGTTGGCAATAGTATATTAGCATTTTATGGATTAAAATGCTAAAATTATTGATGGCAATAACAACTCCCAGTAGTACCAGTTTCAAGGCAAAGGGAAAAGCCCAAGGCCCACTTTATGATTATGCATTAAGACAGTCTATTCTAGGCAGTATTCTAGACCATATGTTTCTTAAACATTCAGTAGTTTTTGTAGTTCTTTTCCAGAAAATGCAGAAAACATGGGGAAATATCCTTCTTTTCAAGTATTTCTGTTTCCTGTTAAAGTTCATCTACTGAGGTTACTGGAGGCCTGTACTATGCCTTTTTTTCCAGCACTACAACATACAAGGGTAGAAATCACTGTGTCAACCCAACCATAAGAATACAGATGATATTTCTGTTAATAATTATAGTGCTATTCACCTGGCATTCTACTTCTAGTTATAATATAAGCTGGCATTAACCTTTGATTTAGCAAACTGTTCAGCCAGTGATGTTTTATTGGGTGTCTGATATAGTTTATGATGAAAGTACTTAAGATAGGCACTTTGTTGGAAGGTGAAAGGGAAGTACTTTGTTAGATCTTTAGCATGACATAACACATTGCAACACACAATTGACTAGTGCATGGGTTCCCACAGATAACTATTCTAAAATTGCTTTCAGTGTCATTAAAGATTTGTGTGAGTGTCACACAGAGAAAATGTTTCTAGTCTCTTCCTACGTATTCTTCCTATATATTCTGGAACTATATATATCCCTGCAATATATTTACAGGGAATCTGAATTTGTCAGTGAAAATGTTGACCATACTGCTGAAGTTGGACAATTTCTTATCCTTCAGTATTTTTGTGGATGGCTGTCCTCACTGTTTAAATCTTTACTGGGTCTTTTAGGAAGTTTATCTTGTAGCAATTAAAAGCATTATAATTATCTTTCACCATTTTCTGAAGAATGAGAGCCTATTTACAGAATAAAACTCAGGGAGTGCTTCAAGATTTTAGAGAGTGTGATATCAGAAAATTTAATTTTATAAGGCTATTTTAATGTCTATCAACCTCTTTCATGAAAAATTATGAGAAAGTTTAAGAAACATATGTTTTATTTAACCTCCACTATCCAAAGAGAAGTTGAAGGGACTAGTAGGAGGAAAGATCCATTCACTGTGTATAAAGCAGCATAGCTCTTCTGAATCACTCAATGATTCACACTAGAGAAGGTGACACTACAGAAAAACAATGAATTGACTGTTGCATGGTAAGGAAGGAGACAGAAGATGATTTTTATTCTTCTGTTATTGAGCATGTAACCACAAGCTTTCCATTTTCCTGCAACAATTCATTTTTGCTGCAGCTACACCAATCCCAGTTCAAGCATGACCCAAAGTTGTACTCCACTTGGCAGCCTGTTAAGGCTGTATGCTAAACTGGCAGCTTCATCATTTGCCAGATACTACTGTGACTACTGAATATGAGAAACATCAGCTAGTACCATCCATGTGCTGATAGCCTTCCAAACTCTTCCTTTATTTTAATCCATGTTCCCAGAAAACACAAATGCAGATTTTTTCTGTTACTCATAGAGAAAAAGCTTTGTAGACTGGCCTATTTCAGTCTAAAGAAGAATGGAAGTCCTAATGTCCACACAAGAATTACAGACCTAAGGTGGCCTTGGGTGTTGTTTCACAATCCAGGAATGGCTTTGGACACGCCATTCTGGTGCCAGCTGCACAAGAGACTCTCCAGCTACCCTTCAGCACTACAGGATCACAACCCTGCTGATCTTCTGGCAGAGCAGTTCACTCACCTGCTCATTTTGTTGGAGAGAAAGCCATTCTGCTTCAATTAAATGAAAACAGCAGAATGTGTCGCACTGTGCAAGGTGAAATAAGTTATGTTCACACAGCATCTCTACCGGCTACCTGGACCCTTCAACAGCAAGGTCCCAGTAAGGACCAGAAGGCAGCAACAACCGTCAAGGCACCCAGGAAAACTGTTTGTCTACAGTTCAGTTTAAAAGAAGCATCTCACGTGCAGATAATCATAATTGCAGTGGAAAGGCTTTTCAGACCTCACAGAATCACAGAATTACAGGGGTTGGAGATCATCTTCAGAGATCATCTAGTCCAACCCTGCTCCCAAAGCAGGTTCACCTAAAGCAGGTTGGACAGGAAGGCATCCAGGCAGGATTTTAGTATCTCCAGAGAAAAAGATTCCACAACCTCTCTGGGCAGGCTGTTCCAGTGCTCTCTCACCCTCAAAGTAAAGAAGTTTTTCCTCATGTTCACATGGAATTTTCTGTGTTCCAGCTTGTGTCTGTTGCCCCTTGTCCTGTCACTGAGCATTACTGAGAAGAGCTTGACCCTATACTCTTGACACCCACCCTGTAGATATTTATAAGTGTTGATAAGATCCCCTCTCAGTCTTATCCAGGCTAAACAGACCCAGGTCTCTCAGCCTTTCCTCATAAGAGAGGTGCTCCATTCCCTTGATCATCTTTGTATCCCTCCACTGGACTTTTTCCACTAGTTCTCATCCTTCTTGAACTGGAGGGCCCAGGCTTTGATACTCTCTGGCTTACCTCTGTTTTCATGAGATCAAGCAACTTTTGGCCTTTTCTTTTCCCTAGAACTATTAATTAATATATCTCCTATAATAGATATGGATTTAAGCTATACCAGGACACTATGCCTTTCCTTCAAACCTGGTGTTATCACACAGACTTGAATTGCAAAAAAGCTACTGCAGCCCAGAAAGCTGATTCAGTTTCCTTTGCTACATTGACAAAGCCATAACCTCTGTTTTTGATTTCCTAAGTGCTTATTTCACCCAAAAACTTGATATTTAAACAGAAACAGATTAATATCTTTTTGAATTATTATGCATTACAGGATGGGAATGAACATACCATATATTTGAGCTACTTACTTGCTTCATTGTGACTTATCCAAATGAACTTTTATATATGTTACTTTAAAACTAGCATATGCTTTTTGCAAGAACATGGGTACTAATAAAATGCCACTGCTGAAAAATTGTCCTAAACAAAATACAAAGGAAGATGTCTGTATACTCGCAATAAATTTATTAAAAATGAGATCAAATATATGCAAAAAGTACTCTGTATTATTTATCTTATTCTACATCTGTCTCACTGTAGAAAAGGAGCACACCCTCATTTTTCTGTATCTGATTTACATTGGTTTTATATTTACTCTCTTACACCTTGGGAGAGACACAATTGGACTTGAAAATAAGGACTTTTAAAATCTGGACAGTTGTAGCATGTAAATGCATGCCGATGCTATGTCTTATCAAAAAAAGAAATATGGAAATAATAACACTGAAGCCAGATGATAAAACATAACACACTCAAAACTTAGTAGAAAGATAGGTTTCTCATAAAATGACAGTGGCCTCTCTCTAGAGATTAAACCCTCCTGTTTGTGGAAAAGCACATTCCAGGATATTACTCGAAAAAATGAAAGAAAATTTTAGACTATATATAAGATATCAGCATGTTTTCTGTAACAAGCTGATTGTTCTTCTTCCTCTTTCATAAAAGAAATAAAACACATCTAGAAAGCTTTAAATTAATTGCAGATCTAACCTAAAATGTGGATACAAACACAGTTTTGTTCTTATGGAAATCTTAGAATTTCCTAAAAAGCTAGTGTGCTGGAATTACTTTATGTAGGAAAGACTTAAGATCCCACCTTTGCTGTATTCCAAGTATAGTTCACAGCAGCTCGGTCTGGGAAGATCAATAATAACCCATCTTAAAGTCTTACCAATAGACATGTATCTAATTATCCTTACCTTAACACTTGAAAGGGAACTGACTCTTGTATTATTTTCTACTGAGTATAAATACTCATGTGTTGCAGAATTATAGTAATTTGGCTTCACTGGGGTGGTATATAAATCTAAATATTCATGGAATTGTAATAATAAATTCTCTGTAAATGCATACACACACACATAAAAAATGTTAAAGGGCAATGTCATTCTGTAAATTTTCTTTTTTTTTACACTTTCATTTCCAAAACACTCAATGTAGCACTTTTTATAGGCACTGTCTCTGACTTTCTCCAGTAACAGTTTTGAGATACTGAAAAATACAATAATTCATTTTAAATTGTACTCCATTTAACTGAAAGAACACCCCAGTATATTAATATGAATTGCTTATTTTCATAACAAATCATCCTGGATATTAGAGAATTCCAGTCAATTTGTCAGGTGTCACAGCATTTCTGAAGAACTTATCAATTTTGCAAACTGATTTTAAATAAACCTGTATTATAAGTGGTAGCTGGGCCTCTAAACCCATAAACTCAGGAATAAAGCTGTATCAATTTTAACTTTTTTCATCACAGAAATTTCACCAAATTCATCTACTTCCAATACCTGAAACAAAATTATTCTAGCAGATCAGAAGCAGGCTTTTGGGTTTTTTTAAATGTAAAACATTACTTTCTTTTTGATATAAGTGACTTTTACTGATGTTTCAAAGACTTACAAGCCAGAAAATAGCATGGAGAAATCTGCAGCATCTCTGCCTTTGAAGTACATCTGAGACTTGTTTTAAGCAATGAGAAACTGTGGTTCAGGGGAAAAAGTTTCTAATATGATTTTTAACACTCTTCTGAACCACTCTTCTGAACCTTTTGAGGTTTGCCAATCTCTACTAATTATTTTCATTCTTTACTCTTATGTATCTTATTTTTCAGTTGTAAATTATTTCAATTGAAGTATTAATTTTAGTTTACTTGAAAGTTAGGAACAGATTAATGTTGTGAGCTAAGGATGGATATGAATGTGCAAGTAGGATAAGGTAAAAGGATTCAGATCAGGTAAAAGAGCCATACCACCTTCATTGTCTAAGAACTACTTTTAAGCAAATGCCTAGCAGGTAATTAGCAAGAAATCATTTATTTGACTAATTCAGACCATTTTTCCACCTACAAAAGGTTTGTGGGTAACTCTTGATTTCCAGTAACATATTGATTCTGTGAATGCATTCTGGAAGCAACTTTCAGAATGGGTCTGTTCCACACTTCATGTGCTGAAACTTCCTAAGAAAGAAATGAAAATCTTACTTTAATATCTAAGTTCTTCTTTCAGTGTACTTTGATTGTTTATTTGGAGGCATAATAGATACCTTCTATCTATACAGCCTTCACTTCTAAAAGTCTCTGAGCCTTATCTTTCCTTTAAAAAAAAGGTTATTCCTCCTAAAGATGTGAAAAGAATCTTGAAAAAGTGTTGTACATCATTGATGTAATCAGTTCAGGCATCTCTGCTTTAGAGTTATGTTTTTATCAGAGGGTAACTGCACCACCAGGTAAGCAGAGGTAGAGTCAGTAACATGAACATAAAGGATACAGTGAGAACCTCTTAGTTCATTTAATTATCTTTTTTTGACTTGAAAATGAAAAGGAAAATACTTTTCACATAAATTACATAAACTCATGTTTAACATCAATGTGGTTACCATTACATTACTGCTACTAGTTTGGCCTACCTGATTCTACTTCTATTGGTTTTACAGAGGTCTTGATAAATAATCAGTGAATTGAGGTGCACTAGTTTAGCAACAGGAACCGCGTAAGAATTAGAAAACCAAAACTATTTGCTGTGATATATTTTATGGCAATTTACAAATGGCAAGATAATGTTGTTTGTTATTTTTATTCTGAGTTTCTGAAAATGCTGGAGACTATTCTGGAGACTTTCTTCTCACACTGTCTTTTATGAGAGCTAGAAGGCCTTCAGGGATTCCTGGGAAAAAATAGTGTGCAAGAGAAAACATCACATTTTGAAGTTATTGTCCTTTCCAACAACTATTAAAGCAAAAGATAGATAAATGTTTGACTATTCATTCATGTTGTTCACTCTCCTTCTCACTTCCCCCCACCATATTTTCATAGTTTCTATTTCTTCCTGAAGAGATTATTTTATAAACTCCTTCCCACCTACTTTCTGAAAATGTCTGTAAATCACTTTCTGTTTCTATGTCCTAACCATTCATTTCAAGAAAACATGTCCTGCAGCTTGCCTCTTTGACATAGCTTACGACACTTTTTTTTTAGAAATTCGGAGCAAGTTCCAGCAAACAAAAGCACGTACTTCATCAAATATATTAGTTGGCACAAAGCATTGTCTGTGAAATACCTTGAACAATTTGTCAAGTCATTTATCTAGGGGAAATCGACCAACACAGCACTTCATACAGACCAATATCATTGCCTGAACTTGAAAGTTAGGATCCATTTTTTTTTACAAATATATTTTATATATAAATAATACAAAAAATAATGGAGGAAACAAGAGAAACCCTATGGGAAAAATGGGGAAAATTGTGACATTAAAAAAATTAGAATCTTACAGAAAATTTAAATAAGCCAGGCCTGCCAGAGAAACAGAAGCATTACATAAGTCAGCACAGAATATACAAAGATTGGGCACTCAAAATATACAAAGAGAGGTCAACAGCTAAATAAAGCACCAAGAACCAAAGCATTAACACAGTGTCAAATTACATTACATGGAAACCCAATCTAGGCAGTGATGCAAACATTGGAAAAGGTGAACAGACAACAAATTGCGGTGACAACATGGATGTACAAAAGGAGCATTTTGAAAATGTGTTAAACCCTGCACTCCCATTCAGGTACAAGCATTGCACCTGCAGAAGTGAGCCAGGCAGCCTACAACACAAGACCAGTTCAAAGATGTATTCAACAACAAGAGAAGAAACTAGATAAGCTGCCAAGATTTCATACACGATGACATGTTCTCTGCCACAGGTGCTTTACAGAACGAATTAAGTGATCAACATACTATGTGTTAAAAAAAGATAGCAACTGTTCATACTTCAGACCATTAAGTATATTAGTCTGCAAATCTGAAGAAGTTGCATAAGTGAAGCAGATAAAAAGGCAACTGTAACAAAATCTTTTTGCCAGGCAGCAGGGTTGGAAGGATTTTTAAGACAAATGAAGACAGGAGGGAAGTAGGATATGAAACCAAGATTGTGGATTTGCTCTCAGGGACCATTTTTATTGAGGGCCTGTGGAGCCTCTGTACTCTTTGGCTGTACTTAGGTTTATGTGAGTTCCAAGGACAGGAGAGTGCACCCACCATTCACTCCATCATCAGAGCTGTAAATAACTGGGATCAAAAAAAATCATGATGGTGTGGAGCATCTTTGTCATTCACAAACAGATGATAAATTGTCAATCACAGAAAAATAGCTATGGTTAATCCAGCCACCAACCGATGGCCACATGTACTAGGACTTAAGTGCTTCAATCTTGATGGTGGCATAGGACACAAAACCATTAATAGATGTGATCACAGATCTTCCTTTTTGAAATACATTTGGTATTGTAAACAAGTAGCACATTTGACTTTTGTTCCCTGCCATTTTTAGTGGGATAGTTGTTAGTGACATGCGAATCTTTAACTCCTTCAACTCAGTTTTATCAACCACTAATTAAAGATGGGAGGCTTGCAATATATGCATAAACACAAAACATGCAAATTAGCTCTAGTTTTCTTCATTATAATGGCAAATTAGGAACAGAGAAATTCAGATTCATTTATAGATACAACATCAAAAATATTTCTTCCTTTGATGGTCGCAACAGTAGGCAGCTTCACTCCAGGCCTTGATTAGAGCTCATCTTATTAAATACAGAATCAGAACACGTGAAACATCTCTTCCAAGGACCTGCTAGTTTATAAACTAAAGAAAGATCCCTGAGGAGGAAAAAATATATTTCTGCTGAAACAGGTGTGACCTGAAGACACTTCAACAATTTGCTTAAATTACAACTAACCTCTCTTCATTAACATGTCTGTGCAACAACAAAGTATAAGCTAATTCTGTAAGCAATTATTTTAACCATTTTTGCTACTAAAATACGAGGAGACAATTTTTCAATGCATTCCATGCATTTCACCTAGTAGACAGATTCTGGCTGTGCACATTACAGTAGCAACATTTGTAGAGTGGGAGTTCCTTGTTGATATCTTCCTGAGATTGGCAGATGCTTATTATTTCAATCCTATCACATCAGTCATTAACATTTCAGAAGAGCTGTGATTTAGAAATATGCTAGGTTAAAGGAAAAACAGAGGAATTATCTCTTTACAGTTTCACACATCTGTAGTGTTCAAGGGAAGTAATACACTATTGACCTATATAAAAACAACTCCTCTTTGTGAAGAAATTTTTTTTTCTCACAGATAATGGAGGCAGGCAGAGGTCCTCTATCTGTGTATATGTATGCCTTCTTAGAATAATCATTACCTTCTGTGTTATGATGAATAAGAGGATTGATTTTTATGGGGTGTTGTTTTAGTACATTTTAGATGGCAATACTTGTGCTTATAATTTTTTGTTTGTTTTAATGTATTTGAAACAAACTGGCATATAATGTAACATTCTTGTATGTACTTTGCAGAATATGTGAATGATCATAGAATCATAGAATGGTTTGGTTTGGAAGGGACTTTGAAAATAACCTAGATCCAGCCCCCCTGCCATGGGCAGGGACACCTCCTACTAGACCATGTTGCTCAAAGCCCCATCCAGCCTGGCCTTGAACACTTGCAGGGATGGGGCATCCATGGCTTCCCTGGGCAACCTGTTCCAGTGCCTCACCACTCTCACTACAAAGAATTTCTTTCTAGTATTTAATCTAAATCTCCCCTCTTCCAATTTAAATCCGTTACCCCCTGTCCTGTCACTACACTTCCTGACAAAGGTCCATCTCCAGCTCTCCTGTAGGCTCCCTTCCACCTCTTGTGGAACCACACCCACTCTCACAGTAAGGAAAGTTCGAATAGCAAAAAGAACTTAATGTAAACTATGCCATTCCTATGCTGAATTTTCTGCTTAATATTCTGTATTTTCATCTGGTCATAGGTTATATTTACAGTTGTAAAATACCATTGTGCCTGTAGCTACATTAGTTTCAGCAGTAGGGCCACGGACATGAACAGGATCAATTCTCTCTAAAATATTTCAGAATTATCTATCTGTATCTATCTAATCCTTATTTAAGTTAGAGGTGATGCACTTTTGTTTTAACTTATCAATACATTTTACGAAAATATTAAAAGCTTAAGTTAAATCTGAAGCTATATCTGAAGTATCTTTTATTAAGCACAGACTGACAAATGAAAATGACATAGTTGTTCTTATAAGTAAAATACTAAACTGCAAAGCTTTGATTGAAAAAAGTCAAATAACGTTGACAATGACCTGAAAATACATTTTTGAAGGTGGTTCATTTAGTTTGCTCAGGTGGTTTGTTCAGGCTGCCTAAGCTTTTCCAGCTTTGCCACATATAGATTCTGTCTTAGACTGCAGAATTCATTAATGGTACTTGTAATCCTCTGACGCCCCTTATAGAAACACTGCATTTACAAGAAACTTCACTGCTCACTACCTCCCTATGGGTGCATTTATATGACATTTCAGTTCAGATGAGAAGTACACTTTTGATGTGAATCTCCCAAATGTCCCCACTTGCCACACTTCAGTTGACATTTCAGTGCACATACTGGATTTATTTCAGGTGAAACTAAACCAGGAGTTTCTCTCCAGGAGCACAACTAATGGCCTCAAGATAGTAACAGGCATCAGTCTGCAGGATCAGACTAAAGTGGATTCAAAGTACATCCTTTAGAGGTGTCTACTGTTGGTATTTCACCTCACATGGCTGCCTCTGCAGGGTTGCATTGGCTAGCTAATGTAGACATGGCCTTGAAGAACTCATTTAGGGCCTGCTGTGTCTTTTCGAATTTTGGGAGAGTAAAAACCAAAGTATGGCCAGTTTTCTCTTCTCTAAATCTAAAGATTATGAAAGTGAGGCTGATGTTCCGCACATCCAACCCATATTCCTAATTACATTAATATGAATCAAAAAAGAATTTAAAGACACTGCAGTCACAAGACAGCAACTATTCACAGCTCACATTATGCCTGGTTGAAAAGCAGTCATGATCTGATCATGATCCAAGTAATTTCACAGTGCTTAATTCCAAACAAAAGTCACTAGATACCACCCTCCATAACTAAAATAAGATTTCACACAGACAAATGTAGCAACTGTGGGGCTAGTTAGGTACTATGAGAATATCTGCCTCATCTCCACTGTGGTGAAAGACCTACTGGCTGTCTTGCAGTCACCTTCCACTACTTCATACAGCACTGATGTTCTAGAGACGGACTAATAACAAGTGCCACAGAAAAATGATTACACAAATAATGAACAGATATAATATGTTAGGTACTAGCAATTCATATATTTAGGATCTTGATTGCTGGGATGTTTAAATAATTTATTACAACTGCAGTTGTAAACAATTACAATTACTGTTTTGTATATCAATTGCAATTAAAATTATGTATGATTTAATGACTTGTCAAATGCAGAATATATCTTTCCACTTATATTTCTTACCTACCCTTGAACTTGCTGGCTTACCAACTGCAGTGATAAGCTGTTCCCCTAAATGGCCATTCAGCTGCATGAGCTGCATGAATGACTGACTGATTGATGGTGTGTTCAGTTCAAACACAGATGATCACAGCTTGAAAAAAGAATTAATTGATACAGGTAACAAAATTGTCTCAATCAGATGAATGGATTATCATTCTGCTAAGGAAAGATTTTCTTTTTTTCAACAGGGACCAATAACACAATATCAAACTTACCAGGCTTATTTTTAAAAACAAAACAAAAAAGTCAGCTTTTCTGTTCATCCCTCCTACTTTTTTACCCACAAATTATTTTAAACTATTTAAATTCACAAGTTATTGCTGATTCAATTCATTAGATGTTTTAACTCACAGAGAAGTTTTAAAGTCTTTATTCATTATTTACTCCATAAGACTGAGCTCTCAGTAACATTGTCAAGACTGGAGAGTGACAACAATCCCATCTAAATGATATTTCAATCAACTTAAATAAGCCAAATACTGACACAATATCTGTTAAGTTTGTAACCAATTCCTTTGAAATCAGTTTAGGTCTCAAAACTTCATTCTTTTAAATACAGCTGCAGGCAAGAGGAAGAAGACTAAAAGTTACCAAAATTATGTGCACATTTGTTTGTAACATGCAGTACTAGCTGGAAGTAACCTTTTTTTGTTTGTTTTTATACAGGGAAAATTTTGTGGCATGTTAAAATGACAATGGCCTTTGGCAGAATTTTGCACTAACAGAACGGGAAATGTGCATAAAGTCTAAAACAATGACAGGGAGGCACAGAAGGCTGTGTGTTTGTGTAGAAGCAGTTATTCTAGTAGCTGGATGCCATTCCAACTGTATCTACCCTGAAAAGGCCAGTGCTCCACTTAGTCAGCTCAGTCCCCAGGCAAAGGGCTAAGAGAGAGGCATCTCTGAGACTGGGGCCACTGGAATAGGCTGGCGATGTCTCCACTGCCTGGCGTTCAGCCTGGTCTCTTCCCGGCTGTACGTAGTACTTCTTTGGAGCTTTAACACAATTATTACTTTGGGGAAGAAGGGGGTAGGGTGGTCCAGCTCCAAGTGTCAAAATAATATGGCGGCTTAGTTTTAGCCCTCCAGAGTGGTATTTATAGCATGATGTGCATGTGTGCATGGGATGGGCACTGTGTGCAGGCATTTGAGGGTATGGAAGACTTGGTGGAATAGAAGGGGCCAAGTGTGGTGTAGTCATACACCTGTTTTTCCTATTAGGAATGAATAAAAACTATAACGGAAATTAATTTTCTTTTCTTTTCTTTTTTTTTTTAAACAAATGACTCTCTAGAGTTATTTTCTAATAGAAATGATGGGGACATGAACCTAAGTGGGCTTTAAAATCAAATTTTCAAATGTGTAGAAGTAGAATTATAAGAGTTGTCTGCATGCAGTGGAAAGAAATTTTCATCTATGGCCTGGATGTTCCCTTCCAGCACTATCTTTCTCTGCTTCTGACAGTTTTTGCTTTTTTCCCGGTGCCATCTTCTTCCATTGTTCGTTTTTGCCCCGACCCTGGCTTCAAAGAGCATTATTTACTGAGGTGAGTGCAACTAAAAGTTTGAATGGCATTTCAAAGGAATTCAAAGCAGTTGCTCTTGAATGGCTCCAGGTGAATAGCTTCACCTAGTGAATAGTTCCAAGAAGAGTTTGTTTCTTTTCTCTAACCTTTTTATTTCTTCTCTCCCTCTGACTTTCAATCACTGAAGAAGAATAAAGAGAGGACCAAACTGAAGTGAGCACAAGAGGAAAAAGGCATGAGTGAGGAGACAGCTGGAAAAGCAGGCATTTTTAAGAACTGGAAAAGTAGTAATTACAATAAAATATGGCAACAAGGTCATTATAGATATCTCTAAACAGAAAACACGATATGTCAATAAACACTAACATTTATGTTACTTTAAAGCTGCTAATCTTTAGCCTTGGAGTAAAAAAAAAAAAAAAAAAAAAAAATACCACCCCCCCTTGGATGCAAACTAAACACTTCAGCTGCTGGAGATTACAGAATCCTATTTAACAATATCAGAGAGCGTTTTCCGCAGAAGAAACATCTTCGACCTGGCTATAGGAAGCCAGGAAAATTAAATATTCTCACATGGCTAAAGTTTGTCTTGGAAAATTTCTCTTGAAACTGAATCTAAAACAGCATTAGGTCACAGTAAATAATCAAAAGTAGACAGTAATTTTGTACAGCTTAAATCAATGGATCTGATCTATGAAGATGATCGTGATACATGCCTGAACTTTCACTGACATTTCAAATTTATAATGTACTGATTTAATAGTTTCTTGCATGTGTGATGAATCAGCACTAGCAGACACAATATGTTTCTTACATCTGTTACTGAGCATCATTGAACCTTTTACGATTAGCATTTTTGTTCAGGATACAGCTCACTAAATAAGAGGTGCCTATGTCCTTAATAAGATATTCAAAGTAGTTTTGAATCCAGTTGTCCGCTTCCTTTTGAAATTGTGTCTTGATCCTCCTGTCATAATTAATATTTTGTAGTCAACTACTCTTTTACAAAAGGCATTCCAGAGTTTCAGATTTCACAACTATAATTCCAGAAAACATTCAGCACATTCAGGCCACAGGTTTTGCGTATGTGCATCTCCCGAGGACAAGAGATACAGTGGTAAGGAGACATGAAATACTAAAGCACCTGACAAGGGGAATATAGGAAATTTATAACAGGTCCAGAAAGCACATGGAAAATGTTTATGGTTATAAAATGTGGAGCTGAAAAGCACTGTAACAGCAGTACTACAAAAATATGTTACAATTGTGTTGCCATTCAGTCAGGAAGAGTTGCAAAGGCATAATATTAAGGACATAATATTACTGCTTCTAAATTGTTAATAGTTGGCTTTATGCATGAAAAGCAATATACACCATTTCTCCTAAAATGTTATAAAACCTTAGTATATTCTTAAGATAGACTACTGACATACAATGCCTTTCTGGGATGTCTTAGCTGTAGGTAATGAAGAGGAAAACCTGACTGTTTCACAGAAAACTACTAAACCTGCCAAGTTGAAGCATCTAAAGTTCTCATCCTCCATTCAAAGCCCTTTTGAGGAGTTTGAGCAGTCTACACACCCAAAACCATTAGCCATTTTTGATAGGCCTGACCAGAATTTTTATTTGTACTTTATTCTTTGAGCTCATTTCACAGCAGTCCAGATGCAGCCTTCAGGAACTAATGCCAACTGGTGTAAAAGGGGTCTGGCAATGGGCAAGTCATGGGTATTCCTGCATAGGATGGGTGCATAACATTTCATAAGACTTAGATGGAGAACTGAGTGGAAGGCAGGGTGCAAGGAGGATTAGGGGTTAACAGGCCTATGATATGAAGAACATAGGTTGCAACACCCTAACATGTAAGCAGAACAACAGCACCACCGGCGTATGACATATCCTACACCAGCTACTGCTACAGTTCAGAGAAGTCTTTATATCAGTATACAAGAGCAGTACCCTGGCCTGTGATGCTACATACTCACCATTATGTTCTTCTACAGAGCTCCTAATAAATTTCACCGATGAGGAACTGTGCATTAAAAAAAAACACAAACGTGTTCACTGCAGTATTGAAATTGTCTGTTTCCACCACCTTGTATTCAAATGCCTGGATTAGCAGAGGAGAGCTCAATAAGAAAATACGTTTTGTAACTTTGTAATTAACCTGAAGTTTAATGAAGAAATGAATAGAACATTTTTTAATCATGTCAGATAAAGTAATTTGTTAAGTGAAATTTGCACACCAAACAATTCTAAAGATGCAGCACTTAACCTAATGCAGTGTTATTTAGGGAAATTCACTGTTCCTCTACATCTTGGGAAGGATACAGCGAGAATTAAAAAATGCTTTGTTAAACAGTTTTCTTTCCTAAAGATTTGTACTGCTCATTAAATGCTGTATTGTTCTCCATCTTCCATATATTTATTCTTTCTCATTGTTCTTCTGAACATTTTTGGACATTGTTTCAGGGCTGTTGTTTTACTGACAGAAATTCTTGAAACAGAATAGTTTTTCAATGGACTGCTAAAAGATGTTCATTTAAGGTGAACAATGGCTTGGATAGTTTCCTCTGTCACTGATGGGCAATAATGCTTAAGAAAGGGTTTGCTTTTGAGCTTACTGTTTCAAGTCAAAAAGCTTGCCAGATCCAATAAGTCTGCATTTACATTTAACTGTTCTTTGCATCTTTGCTTTCTGGGACAGAACAAATTTAGGAAAGCAAACTTGAGCTAAAAGCTCCATCGACTAGTACACAGATCGTTATTTCTAAAGTCTCCTTGTTAGATTTTAAATTTAAAATAATTTGCACACCATCAGCCATGATACTTTGTTCTGCTTTCTGAGGTTTTCTTTCTCCACTCCACATGACCTGCACTTTTGTGTGTGATTTATGAACAAATGCTATGAAGCACAAATGGCATACTACTTAGGGAGAGGAGGAGAAAATGTCACTTAGACCTTTCTCAGAGTAAAACTCTTTTTTGTACAGCTGCGCTGGTGAGATTAAAGTCCAGGTCTTTCCTTTCCACTGAGCTGTCAAAGTGTGGACTAAATGAAGGAAATTTAGAGAATAGTTCAAAGCCCGTTGTGTTAATGAGAACATAAACATTGCCTTCAGCGTGCTTTGGAGGAGACCTGGAAGTGCTGAGTGAGGTGTCTAGCATCCCACCATTTCCTAAGTCAAGGTGTTCAGCTTGGATTTAGTTCCCAAGGATTTAGTTCCTTGGGTTCCTCTTGAAGCCTACCACACTTCTAATTGGGATAAGGTGCTGTAGGAAATATTTTCCTATAAGTTTCAGTGAGACCTGTGCAATTCATGGCTATGTTTGAAGTGCAGAATTATTTTGAAACTGTTTCACCTTAGGTCAGTCCACAAAAATAGCTTCAGCTGTGCAAGTAGTTAGACATTTTCCCCCATCAGAAGAAGTAAGATGTCAGCCACACAGGAGAACTGTGTAGGCACACTTCCCTCACGAGCAAACCAGCATTCAGCATAGAAGAGGAGGAAAACAAACAAAAGTTTGAGATTATGTTCACAGATAGAAGGGCTAGAGCAAATAGCCTGCTCTTCTTGGTCTACTTCCACCCCAACTCTATCCAAATTTTATCACAGAAAATCAGAGAGCTCCATAGTCCTAGTTATTGCACAAATTCTTTAAACCGAATCAGTTGGCTGTCCTTAAAGACTTTACAGTCAAACTTGCAAAGGTTAAGACAGTGAAAGGGCATAAAGCAAGTGACAGAAATCAGAACAACATTCTCCAAACACAGAGTATAATGAAGGTCAAGCGTCATCCACCTTGTGCTCTCCCCTCCCTCTCCCTGGAGAGCCTTCTACCTCTCCATTCCCTTCCCTAGTTCACAGGTATAGATTTTCACAAGATCATTTGGGACGTTGAACAGCAATGGCAGGTGGGGCTCTTTCTATCAGGTTTTACAGCCTATAGATAAGCAGGTATCAATGCTGTTTTGATAATCAAATCAATAAAATAGCATATCCTATTCCAGTTTGAGAGAACTAGAAAACATCTCAGTATTTATCTTTCTTATTAAATAATAATTGGCCCTTGGGCCTGGGTTCAGCAAATGTTTCAGACTGGGGTTTTCAGAGGTATTTTAAGCAGTGGGACCACTAAATTGTTCAACTTTCATTATTCATTAAACACTTAAGTTTTTTCCCCCACCTCCACCCTATGTTGTTTAAAAAAAATATCTGTCTTCAGCTAATCTATTAAGCATTTGCCATACATACAGCAGTGTGGTCATGTTGTATAAATGCCTTCTTTCCTCACTTTGGTCTATGTCAGTTTGTCTATACCTCAGAGAATAGCATTTTCTTCAGGGATAGAAACACTGCAGTTGATTTTAAGAAACTCTAGTGTATCTATACAGTACCTAGACTAAAAATGAAAGGCATAAGACAGGAATCTGATAAAAGCAATATCACTAGAGAGAAGCTCTGCTTTTGCAGACAATTTGACTTGAATTTAAACAATTTTCCTTTGGTTTTTTGGACTTTTTTTCCCCCTCAAGCAAATAAAGGGTTGAGAAAACAACACAGAAAAAAGGTTGCTTTCATGGATGCACATGGACAAGGTTGTACTGTTTCTCTATTTTTACATTGTAATGCATAACACATTCTGATAATTTTGCTTTGATTTTCAAATACAGTCCTATTGTTCCCCAAATTGCATTTTAAACCTTTTTTCCTGCCTCCACTTCACCATTAGACCTTCTGTTAAATCTACAAAAAAGGTAGAAACCCATGGCCCCCGCTTTTCTGTATCATAGATTGATAGCAGGAGAAGAAAAAGCTGTCTAACCCCGGGAAATATAATTAGCGTCAGAAAATTTTTATAGCTCAAATTCTAATGAGAAGTCAAAATATCAAAAATATAATAGCATGCCATTTAAATAAATTTCTCATTCCTTGTTTGATTTTGACCAGTTATTTCTTTTATGTTTACAAAATACAGCTGAAATTTTCAGCTGGAATAATATAATATTATCCTACACATTTGTTGTTAGAAATGAAAAAATGAACTTCTCATTCCAGAAGGATCAAATAAGACATGAGTAGCTTAAAAAAGTCATATACTTTAACAATGATTAAAACCCACTCTTTCCTAAAAGATGTTTTAGATTCAGATTTGCCTTTTTTCCTATTTAAAAGCAAGGAATCCTTTAACTAATCCCATCCTAGTATTTCTAGGCTGTTTATTTTTATGTGCTTACATCTTTAAAAGGAATAATGCATAGCTGTCTTTGTTAATTTGAAACCAGCCCAACCTTTATGTGCTTGTGTAGCTGCTGTGTAGTAGAACATCATTTACATGGAAGCCAGAATGGAAAACCCCATATACTGATTATAAAATATTGGCTTATATTACCTGGATAATACAACCACAATTTAAACTTTTTTCTGTAATTTTCTTGTTTGTTTTGGATTATTTTTTTTTTTAATTAAATGACAGCCAGAGACTTGAACTTGGGGGTAGGGCCATACAAGTGTTGGTTTGCTTCAATGAGATTCTAAAAGGTCTTATTAGAACTGGAAAAATGGAGAACTGCTGGTAATGTTTGGAACAATGTTTTACTGAGTCAAGGCCTTGGGGATAAATATTTACAATGCTTAAGAACCATTACTTGCTATTACCTCTAATCATAGGCTATCCCTTACAAATGCAAGTTTAACATTATGATTACAATAGCTATAACTGAACTACAAAAATATAATAATATAATATCATCATATATATTCATTAAGGGAAATTAAATTTTACAGTTAATGATTGCTAGTAATGTTGTAGAGAGATAGAAAATTATCCTTGATGTTATTTCTAGCAATGCAGGCAAATGACACAAAGCAGCCAGGATCTTTTAAATGAAATTTTGGGATCTTTTTATCTGCAGTGAGATTTAATATTTAAGAAACTTCCAGGGATGCAAATTATGTCTTTCATATAATAAAATTTTCCAAATAAACTTTACTGGCATCCTAATAATTAAACAATGAATTTTCTTCTGGTTCTAAAACAGTTCTCTCCCATAAATACCCCAGATGGTGGAGAAAGAATTTCATAAGCAGAGGTATATATGCTAACAGGTAAGTAAGAAGTAGTAATGGGAAAGCAATATAGAATACTTGGATTTTAAAATAATGATTAAAAAACAATACATGAACCTTATCCCATAATTATGTCAAAGAAAGAAGGTAATGCTTGGCAAACTAATTTACTCTTGATTCATTCACTGAACATCCTTCTTCGTTGCTGAATAATGTGCTGAGGACTGCACAGCATTCAGTTTGTACTGTCTGAAATGCAAACATAAACAGGAATTTGACAAGGAGCTGTGTGTTAACTACAACTAAGTAGTCATTTCAAAATACTCTATAGATAGCACATTTATTCCTGTCCAGGGGTTACAGTGGGTCTTTTCAGAGGAAAGAGATGAACTATATGAGATAAACTACTAAAGAAAAAATACGTAAATTGCTCTGCATCAAATTTAATCTTTCAATGTTATTATTTTTTCTAGGTATATGCCTTAAAAAAGGCAATTTATTCTGAAAAATCTTTTTACTTAAAAATTATTATAGTTCTTTATGGGGTTTTGACTTCTGTTTTGCAGTAGTGAGGTCAAAGTGAATAACAAGCTTCTGGGGTTTTTTCCCTACTATGAATACTTTTGGACAATCTGATCATTAGTCTTTCAATCATCTCATGCAGTTCAACTCATTTTGCAAGAACTCCCCTGTATTTCCATGCCCATGAGGTTTAATCAGTAAATGCCAAACGAACTGCATGAGTCAGGTACCTATATGACATTTTGACTGAAAAAATTAATGGGGATTAGGAGCGAGCTCTTGTCTGCAATAGCAAATGCAGGAATCCTTCAAAGTTCTCGAAAAAATCAGTTTCCTCCTGATGGACAATTGCTTTTACCTTGCCAGTAATGAATGTAGTACATAATTCAAATGGGAATTTGCATGTTAACATTTTTATTAATTATGTTGAGTCAATGGACACATCAAGACAAATGTCAATACAAAATTTCTAAATTATTTTAAAATATTAAAGGTATATGGTTTGTACGGAACAACCAGGAGATCAGCCCAGTCAGAATGGGTTTATGAAAGGCAGGTCCTGTTTGACTAACTTGATCTCCTTCAATGACATGGTCACCTGCCTAGTGGATGAGGGAAAGGCTGTGGATGTTGTTTACCTGGACTTGAGGAAAGACTTTGACACCGTTTCCCACAGCATTCTCCTGGAGAAACTGACTGTCCATAGCTTTGCTGGGTAAAAAAATGGCTGGACTACCAAGTTCAAAGAGTGGTGGTGAATGCAGTTAAATCCATTTGGCAGCTGGTCACAAGTGCTGTTCCCCAGTGCTCATTATTGGAGTCAGATTAATCGGATCAGCAATCTGGATGAGGGGATCAAGTGCACTTTAAGTCTGCAGACAACAACAGGTTGGGCTGCAGTGATGATCTGCTTGAGGGTAGGATGGCTCTACAGAGGAAACTGTAAAGGCTGGGTCGATGAGCCAAGGCCAATGGTATGAGATTCAACAGGGTCAAGTGCCGAATCCTGCACTTGGGTCACAACAAACCCACCAACACTACAGGCCTGGAGAAGAATGGCTGGAAGGCTGCCTGGGACAAAAGATCCCAGCCTGCGACCTGGGGTGTTGGTCAACAACCAGCTGAATATAAGACAGCGGTATGCCCAAGTGACCAAGAAGGCCAACAGCATCCTGCTTTGTATCAGGAATAGTGTGGCCAGCAGGATAAGGAAGTGATTGTCCCCTTGTACTCAGCACTGGTGAGAATGCGCCTTGAATACTGTGTTCAGTTTTGGGCCCCTGTCTACAAGAAAAACATTGAGGTTCTGGAGCACGTCCAAAAAAGAGCAATGAAACTGTTGAAGGGTCTAAAGCACAGGTCTTATGTGGAGTGGGATCATTTAACCTGGAGGAAAAGAGGATGAGGGGAGACCATATTGCTCTCTACAACTACCTGAACTGAGGCTGTAGAGAGGCAAGGATTGGTCTCTTCTCTCACATAGTAAGTGATAGGATTAGACAAACTGGCCTCAAGTTGTGCCAAGGAAAGTTTAGACTGAATATCAGGAAAAAATTCTTCACCAAAAGGGTTGTCAAGCATTGGAACAGGTAACCCAGGGAAGTGGTTGAATCACCATCCTTGAAGATATTTAAAAGACATGTGGACATGGGTCTTAGGGACATGGTTCAGTGGTGGACTTGGCAGTGTTAAGATTCAATGATCTTAAGGATCTTTTCCAATCTAAATGATTCTATGAGTATAGGAGTACATGGTGTTACCTTAAACAGGCTACCAAGATTGGCATAAGCTATCACTTAATTGTCCCTGGCATAATGGACTCTCATGCCTTAGCTGTAAAAGTAAGAACCACTTCCTGTTTTAAAGAACTGGCGTTGAAGCTTCTCACATCTTTTATATGCAATACTCAGTAAAACAAAGAAATTCAAGACAAGAAGGAAAGCAGCAAGAATAAATAAAGAATAAAGAATTAGTTTTGGATTAAGGATTATCTAATTTTTGCAGGTTTTCCAGAGAATGAAAAAACAGAAGAAAATTGGAATCTCTTTTTGCCAGAAGCAAATTTGATAATTAAATGTTCCCTTGCCTTTTTTTTTTAATTTGGAATTTACATTTGTTTCACTTCAGTAACAAGCTGTTCTCACAGGTCAAGTAGGGATTTGGAACATACAGCTTTAACAGAGAGCCTGTGGCTTTTAATGTGGTAAAAAATTACATAGGATTTGCCTGTCTTCCTCTCCCACTGGACTACAAGCAAACAAAAAAGAAATATTATCATATTGAAATTACAGCACTAGAAAGAAAGAGAAAAGAACACCATCGTAAAAATGGAGTCACTTTACTTTGTATATGCATTAATTAGAATGGAAAAATAAAAACAAAATGGTGTATTCTTGAGATACTTATTTAATATCCTGCTCTGAATCACCCACTGGTGCAGCCTTTCTCTCTCCTGGCTAATTCTGTAGGTGTACATAGAGTTTAGTGTCTTAACTTAGGTATCTTGAATTACATCCCTATGTTTGTGAAGTACAAGTTTACTCTTCTTTTCCCAAAGTCTCTATACAGTATAAATTTCTGTCTTCCTTTTTAGTCATAAGTAAATAATTACTCACCTGACACCAAGAGTCACAGCAATGTAATGACAGTATGAAAGAGTAATTTGTTAATTTATTTAGTAAGATGCTGAGTACTTACTTTTAATGACTCCTTGGCCTGTGTCAATTGTGCTGGTTATTGATACTTTGCAAATGTCAACATAGTGTCAAAATATGTGTTTCTGTAAGCAGATATTTCATATGGTGCCAAATATAAAATTCCAGCTGAATGGAACCTATCATGGAAAAATGGACAATAACAAACAAAACAATTGAGTTTAAACCAGAAGACATTGTCTATCTGTTTTAATAATTTACCTGATTCTTTCATCTGAGGTTTGATCTGGAAAGCAGAATTGTGAAGATATTTCTCAGGCTTGAATGAATTAGCAACAAGATATCAATAGTTCTTTTCTCACATAGAGTAGCAGAAGGGAAAAGAGAACAAAAAAAAAAAAAAAGGAGGATCTGTCACTTAAATTAAATTGGAAAACTAGACTCTAAATGACTCTTCAACAATTACATAAAATCATGACTCCTGTAGTAAAAACAAATTAAATTAAATTGGAAAACTAGACTCTAAATGACTCTTCAACAATTACATAAAATCATGACTCCTGTAGTAAAAACAAATAGCCCATGAAGTTGGGACAGAAGTAGGCTAGCAGGAGAAAAATAAAAACAACAACAAAAAAAGAATACAGTAAAAGATCTGCATAAACATGATACAAAATCATTTTCCCAAAAAAGTTCATACAGACTGAATTGGTTTTGATACTACACTAAGTATTTCAAGAGAGAGCATAATTGTTGGGAGAGAGCAATGCTACACAATTGCAGAAGTCATTGCAAGAGCACACCAAAATAGCTCGGGGAGTATGTTGGAAGGAATATTTGGGTATCTTTTTTTAAGTAAGCAAGTTAAAAAATGTAAATTCTGTACGTCTCTGCAAGTTGTTGGCTTGCTCTCTGTACGAAGGGAATTTTCAGTGCAACAACTTTTCCTGACCTGTAAACACAGCATATTACATATAATCTGCTGTTTTAATAAGATATCTTCACTCAAATCCCAACAGAGCTCTTAATTTTACTTCAACCAGAGCCATCACTTCAGAATACAAATGGCAAAAGAACACACTTTAGACATTTATCTGGACATAGTTTGTTCATATTTTTTTGCCTGCATTTCTTGTCTATATATTTTTGTACAGATTAGGAAGTCTGAAATGTCGATTTCAAAGCCACCATGCTCTGAATTCCCAGAATGGACATGATATCTTCAGAGAAGAAAGAAGCATTGCTGGCTAAGGATGTACTTTTCCAGTACACTAATAATTCCTACTGTATTTTCTGTACTTACCCTTATCTGAAAATAAAATCATTTTAATATTTAGTTGGGCTGTAATTTTCTGCACCCTGGCTTTTGATAATTCTTGGAGCTAGTTTTACTGGTCACTTCATCCGCTTGCACTTCTCTATGTCTCCATTGTGCTTTACAGCAAGGATAACCTGCCCCTTTCAGAGCAATGACACAGTCACGATGTCAGCACAAACTACCTTTGGCACAACTGATTCTTCTCCAGAGCCCACGGGCGTGTATCATTTTGTCTTTCTGTTTCTCTTCTATTTTTTTCTCATTTAATCTCTTTATGCACGAGTTTTTGGACTCTAGGACTATCCTTTTTATGTTTATTTACAGTTCTTATTGCAAAAAAAGGCTAAATTTGGAGTATCGTAGCATGGCCATAATATACAGACAATACAAAAGTAACAGGAAATACTTCTGAAGAAGTTTAATAAATGCACAGTTGATTTAAGGTAACATACTTCTTATTTTGAAAATCTGATTAATGAATGAATGATGTTTGATGAGTTGTTGGTCCAGCTGCATTGTATTTTGGTGAGATGGGACGCTAAGTCTTTCCAGTAGAATATAAGAATAGAAACTTTTGCAAAGTTACATTAAAGATGAGATAGAAAAGGAATTAAAAAATGAGAGAAAGTGAAAGCTTTCTATGTAATATATATAGTTTCAGCACACAGTACTTCCATAACGAAGCTCTTGATGAACAATAGTGTTTCGTTTTTCATTCCTGTCAAGACACCCCTGGTTACTTTCTTTGAGTTGTTTTATTCAAAAAAAAAGGTCATGCAATTTACAAAATAACGCCCTTAAAACCAATTCTCAAGTCATCTTTTTGTTACCTGCTTAGAACTGTTTGGATGAGGTACTATCCAGCCAGCGAGCAAAGATCATGCTGAATTTAATGGACGTCACAGCTTTCATTATTTGGCCACTACAGTAACTTGGGAAGGCAAATGACTGAAGACTCCTTTTACTCTTCAAATATTTTGCTTCATCTTTTAAAGACAAAGTACTTCTCTCTTCCACATCACTTACCTCAATGATCACTTAAGCATAAAATTAGAGAAAAGAGAAGAAAATCAAGGACGCTGTCAACTCTAAGCACTATGCTAATGAAATCACTACCTTCTGCATCTGCTTTTTGCATAAAATTGTCTTCAAGTCTTAAAATAGCTTTTCCAACACAGTTCTTCTGACATTATTCTTTCATTAAATCATCGCCTGGTTAATTGTATCCTATTGATGATAGCAATCCATTGATGCTCTATTTTCTTTTTATCAAGTAAAAGGTCACATCAACTGAAACCTGCTATTAAGCAAATAGCAAAGACATTGAAAGCAGTAATAATAGTCTCTGCCTGCATACACAAGGTTGATGATGAATTGAAGCTGGAAATACACATTTGAAACTAACCCATGTAAAAATATTGTAATATCTAAAGAAAATATTATATTATAAAATGGTCTGTTTATACATAAAAAGAAGCAGAACTGAATTTATAACAACAATGAAAACTATATACAATGTTATTGGAGAAAAAATTTTAGTCGTGCTATCCACCATATTTGTATCTTGATAACTGTTGATAAACTACCTTATGAACTCAGTTACACTTATAAATAATTCAGCTTATAATTTTCTTAAATTGAGTGCCCCTTAGGGAATTTGGCTTGAAGCAGGAATATAATATAACTAACTCTCATGAGAAGGGGCAACATCTTACTCTTCTCTTCTTAATTATCTGTCCTTAGCAGTTATCTGCCATTGTTATAAATACATTTGCTTGAAAACAGAGAAAGTAATAGACCTTAAGAAGAGCAGCAAGTTATACAGCACAACTGTCAGACTGTGTCCGTCACAGAGTGGGGTTCACTATATGTTATATATTTTGGTTCCCTAGCAGTTAAAAAAAAAAACCAAATGAAAATATTTTTTTGCAGATAACCTGAAACAATTCTTTCTTAAAAAATACAGAAAATTGAGAAGGTGGAGAAAAAACCAACAAATTATTTCAGATTAAGAAGATTGTATGTTTGTTACACTTTTTTTTGGTTCAAACAGCACTGAAACTTTTGGAAGATAAAAGACTATTTGTCAACTTAAAAGTATATTAGACATTCCAATTGGAAATGTCAAAATGAAAAGTTTGACCTTTCATACTTTGCATTTTTTCACAATACAAACACTTCAGTGACTTGAAATTAATTCAGAAAATATTTCATCATCACCAAAGATGTGTTCATTTCTTTTTATTACATGAAAAAATGACAGCCAAATTATTTCATCCAGTTCTCCTCTAGATACTCATTCTGTTGTGCAGCTCCTATTATTATCTGAGCAATTCACTATCTTGAATGTATTTATAGACATAATAACTCTCTCACGTAGGAAAATGGTATTGCTACATACTGAGGGACAGCTCTAAAAAGGGGTCATAGCCCAGGGATATTCATTACTGAGTGGAATTCACGTGCCTGAGTCAAGTATTTAACACCTCTGTACATTATAAGGCAAGAATTACATGCCAAAAAAGATATCTGCAGTCTCCAGCATGATGAAGAGAGAACATCAAAGGCAGCCAATAATTAACCCTGAAAATTTGAACACAACACAGTCAAATATCTATCTGTAACTCTGTCTGAAACACATTCGTGTTCAGAAAACAAAATCCAAACCTAAAAAACCATCTAAACTCCAGGGGTTAAGCTCCTATTTAACCAGAAAACTACCTCAATTCAGGTCTTACTGAAAATATGATCCTGCTTCCTTCACTCTTCGTCTGGATCCAATGCAGTGACTGAAACGTTCCTTTCCCGATACTGGCACCGACTGCTTCTGCTCTCTGGGTGCAGCGTCTGGGGGGCAGCAATTTAATGACTGGTAAGGCTGAAATCCAACCACACTCTTGACCCTGCTAGTTTATAGAGTTCCTAGCTTTTTACTTTACTTTCAAAATACATTTTGGTGGATCTTTAAAGAACAGAGGCAATCAAGCAAATAAAAAGGCATTATGAGCTGGTTTTACCCTTTTCAGTCACAGATTCACTCCTGTGACTTTAAAACCTGAAAGGGAAATACAATTACTGTTTCAAATACATATGGCAGAGGGCATTGCTTACATTAACAATAATGGCTCACTACTACATGAAACTCATTACACAGAATTATTTTGCAGCCTACTTATCACAAGAACAAGACTGATGGAAAGATGCGATTATAAAGGATGAGTTCATACTTTCAGTAGGTTTCAATTATTAATTTATTGGTGGATCCACTTGTATGTCTTTTAGACATGTTGACAAACAACTGAAATTAGAGAATCAAATGAGCTAAGGCAGGATGACAGTGAATGGGGCACAGAGAATGAGGAGAAGGTGAAACATGATGGTAATGAAAAAAACCCAGCACAATGGCACATTTATGTCAGAACTTGAGAATTAGTGGGCATGAGCCTCCTAAACTGAGTGGCATATAAACACAAAAATGGACTGAACTTTATAGGGTTATTGAAAACTTAAGCAAGCAGGCTTTTAAGTAGGAAAGGTTATCTATGGTTGCCCTATATCAGCCTTCGGGATCTGTAAAACAGCTAACGACAGGATTTTGAGTTTAGAGCAGAGTGATGCATAATTATATACGACTGCCAAAAAAAGCTGAGAATGGCTCTGAATATGTGAATAGCAACCACCAACAGGCCTGTTATTAGTCTGACCATTATGACAGGTGGCTGTAGTTAGCAAGGGATACTAACACAGGTTTTTTTCTGTACTTCACCATATGGTTCCCATTAATTTAATACACACAAAAAAAGGAAGAATATTTGTCAGCAAGCAAATCTTCCTCTTTAAGCACCTTGTCGAAACCCCAGGTACCTGTGAGATAATTTTGCTGAATAAAACATTATGGCCCACATGCTTTTCCATGTAATAAGCTGTAATGGATATTTTAACAAATCTATGGCAACCTCCTCAGGTTGACATAGTGATGTATTACCTTAATGGGAAAGAACTTCACAGTGCAGTAGATGGCAGTAATAGTTATACAATGTCAACGCCAATAGTACAGTACAGAGCCACAGCTTATCTTTGATGGCTTATAGGACAAGAAAATAGGGTCGTGCATTAAGAAATTCTCTCCTGTATTGCTGACCTGCACATAGTGATCCATTACCACACTGTTTTATTGCATCCAAACAAAACCAGGGAGATGCTGCCTGATTTTGCAACAGAAAATATGCCTGCAGAGGTCTGCCTGGAAATCAACAATTGAGGAAAAAAGAAGACTAAAGGCCTATAAAATTGCAAGTAACATAAAGAATATGAAGAGAAGTTAAGCATTAATCACTGTCCACTCAATGCGGGAAGAAGGGGACATCACATGAATGATGAGGCAACAGGTTACAAACAAAAAAAAGTATTTTTTTCTACTATGCCTAATTGTTTCATGGAAACTCATTGCCAAAGTATATTGTGGATTCCAAACATTTAGATGAGTTTAAATTGCAGTAAGAAAATTCATGAAAAAAGAAAGCAAACAAATATGTTCTTAAAGTGCATATTACTGGCAGTGGGGAATCAGGGGCATTACCACTGTTTTTTCTTCTCTTTTGGTGGCCACTCAGGCAGGCTTTTTGTCTACTGTCTCATCTTGAATGGAGTTTCCTACACTTTTAAGAGCTATGCAAATAAATATACATATAAGTAAATTCTTTGAAGTGTACATCAGTCTTCTGTCTTGCATATTTAAAGTTTTTATAAAGACTTCCTTTTAGGAAGGTTGTGAGTTTTTTGGCAATATTGTTAAGGAAATATTAAACTCCTTTCGGATCAGCTGCATTGGGACCAATGAAGAATAAGCTTCAGGCACTGCATTAGAAAAAGGTTCTTTTAGGATTTGAGGAGGGCATGCACAGAGTGAATACATTGGAATTTGGATAGGACTGTTCATAACCATAAATAGTGCTATAGACATCATTGCCATCATCAGTCTTCAACTTGGAGAGACGTGCTGCAATAGTATCGAGATAACTGTACTCCAACTTTAGCTTGCTTTAGTTTTTTCAGTAGATATAAACTCTAAACTTACTCATTAATAAGTTTTATGATATGTATACACACAAAATTAATAAAAATCACTATCATGTCAAGAGCTTGCATAAGAGCCTTTAAACCATTATATCTGCACTGAGGTGTCTGTCTAGCTTTAATCTAGTATTATAGACTATAGATATACACCTGGATGAAAACAAGTGCTGAACTGGTTTGTAAGTATTTGTTTCAAGTCCACATTCATGAACTTGAGTGGTTCAAAAGACTTGTGCAAAGAGGCGAGCCACCATTTTTGTTAAAAGCATAACTATTTCAGTGGCAACCGGAGGCTGTGGAATCCACCTATCTGTTGTGAAACAAATCACACTAAGTCTATAAAATGAAACCGGATTTTGATGTTGCAGACATGATTAAAGAAGGTGTGAATATGAAAGGAAGGACAGAAGAGAAATTCAAATGAGGAAAGAATGCTTCAATAAAGTCACTAGAGTATTGGTTGGGTAGAAATTCTATATTTTTAGTGGGGAAACCGATCTCATTGTTTCCCAAATTTGAATTATTTCTATAATATGAACATGTTGAGTATTAGCAAAATAAAGTTTCCAGCATTTTCATTTTGCATTTCAGTACCTTTCTTATTTAAAGCAACAAGAATTAGAACAATCCTTTAGATGGAGGTCAGAGTTCCTGTCACAGTTTGCTATATTTTGAATGCTGCGGTACATTGTTCATGGGATAGAAGGGTCTTCAGCCAAAGACAGACTTTGGCAACGATTAGCATTAGGCCTGTTTTGCTATTCTGTTGAAGATTTAGTGTGCCAATCAATGTGAGATGATAAATGATCACTTAAAATTGATCATAATTCATTAAACATTGATCAGTATGCTGAACTCCAGTAATGAGTTGCAGTTGATGCCAAGTATTTTTGGCTATACATTCATATGCCATTATTTTGAATGCCCTCAGGACATTAATCAGAATGACAGCTGTTTCTCTGTTAATATGTAGAATAATAGATGAGATACAGCAAAATAATTCTGTTGAAGGGTTCTGATGACATCACATGCCAAAAAAACCCCCATAGCTCATATGATTTATTGTATTAAGAGTATCCAGAAGGAGTTATTTTCATGTTTTACTGTAGCCCAGTCATTTATTTAAATAATATAAGGAGCTATGACTTTGAGACTTTCACAGAGGCATGACAGAACTCTGACTTGTCTTAGCAGGCAACTAATTGTGGATGAGAGCAAGATCCAGGAAGGCACAGGGAGGATTTTTGTAAAGACAGTAGCATTACTTGTCAGCATTGCTGGGAGCTATGCATTAAAAGACTGGATGAGAAGTATGATAGCATTTTTTTTCCACAGGTTTGCCTGATAATGGACAATTCCAAACACTTCCCTCCCTGTAATGAATTTGTCTAATGTGATTTTTTGGGGGTTTTAACTTATTTTCCATGCAGCGTGCTGGCTGTTTTCTCCTGACCTCAATGAACGAGACAAAGAATTACGTGCTGAAGACCCGTTTCTATTGTGGCTCTGTTCTTATAACTCCTATGGTATTTAGAGGGAAAGCCAATGCAGCTGTTTCCTTCATCTTCTTGCCCTTTTTCTTGCCTTCTGCATTTTCCAGTGGCAGAAAAAAAATTTGTCTTTACATAACTAGCTCCATCTCTGAACTTTTCTAGGGTGTTTTGTCCCCTTCTTTTCTCACACAACTTAATATCATTTATAAAAATAACTCAAAGAAAAAGTGAAAGTTATTGAGCTTTAGGATCTTAAAGAACAGACAGGCTTTCTGTTATCTCATAAAAGTGAGATCAAACTCCTCCAGTGCTAATTTGAATGAAAATAAAGAAGCTGATTAATTTTGCACAGCATTTTCAAAGTAATGTCAGAAACCCATGTGAAGATCACAGGGCTGTGTAGATGTCTTCATTCTATTTCATGAAAGCTTATGTGCCTAAATGGGACTGAGAAAACTGCAGAAATTACATGTTAGTGGCCCCCACTGTGCCCCCAGAACTAGTTGTGCATAAAGTCTGTAAGTTCCAGCCCCACAGAGATACTGAGATACTTCAATGCCAAAAGTTCCATCAAGTTCTCCTAGAAAAACCAATGCACCTTGACTAACCTTTACCACATAGGTTACCTGTGGCGTTTTTTTGCACTGAAGTCAGGAAAAGATGCCCCTGTGGATCTGAGCCTAGTCTCATTTTCAGAAAGAGACTTTGGGATGTGAGAGCTTGCTGGGTTAATGTGCAGGCTAGATTTTCAAATGCATTGAGACAGCCTAAGCTGTCTACAGCCTAAGCTACACAGAGGTTCCCTCTGTAACTCCTAAAAGTGTTATGGAGGGTTTCGGAAATCCTTCTCTAACCAGTTAGACTTGTTATTTAATCTAACCCTTGATCAGCAATTGAAAAATTAATGAAATATCATCGGACACATTTCTGAAAAATCTGTGCCAAATGAAGTTTGTTGTAACAGGCACCACAGGCACAGGCTGAAAGACTTGCAGCAATAAATGGCTTTGGTAATAATCTTTACTTATTTTAAATACAATGAATCAAGAAAAGAATGCCAAAATTAGGCAAAGGGATTAATCTTAGATTTACAAAGAAATATAATTACATATAAGAATTGTGAGATTGGAAAATTCTAAATCCATTTACAGAAAATGAGTTAGAAGGATGTGTGAGAACTTATGTTATACACCATGTACCTGGACAAGCTTAAATAATATGATGACAAAGTTCTTTTAAAGCCAAATATATTTGTCTTCAATGGAATAATAATCCTTTTCTATTGAATTAGTTAATGCTTTGCATTAAAAGAAAATTTTCATACGTAATGGAGAGAAACCTGGAACAAAGCATAAAGACGTCATTACAAATTTGAAAGTACATTTACTTTCACTTCCATTAATGGACATAAAAATTAGGTTTTAATTTATTACTATACAAATAAAGAAAATTAACCCATCAATATATTCAATTAAGGTGTCGTTCTTTGGTTATGTAAGGAATAAAAACTAGACAAGTTCTCCTTTAGAAGGTAGAAATTAATGAACTAGGTTTTCTCCCTGCCATCTTGCTAAAGAAATAACTTCGTTCTCTGTGACAAGCAGGACTTTTCCTTACAACACTAGTATCACACACGGAAAGGGAATGTTTCACAGCAAAACTAAAGCCAAATAAAAAGCTAATAAAACTACTAACCCAGTCAGATAAAGAAGGCTTTACTCTACAAGCTACATAGTGCCAGCCATCTAACTAAATCAAAGTACAACCTATGTCTTTTAAAGTTTTGTCACCAACTTTAATACAAATAGGATTTCATGTCCTGTCTATAAACAGAAATGTATGCCCTCTCTTTGGAAATGTCAAAAAAACCCCTCTCTGTAGGTATTTAAAAACAGTCGCTTTAGGCTCCCAATCTAAAATAGTCGAATTTAACAACCAAGGGAGGACCAGTCATCTCATTTAAACCCACCTTATTTTAATCTTTTTTCTGGTTTTGTGATAAGCTGGAAAAAAATCAAATTTTATTTGATAAAGTTACGTGATAAACTTGAGATATCAGGTAACGCTATAATCTAAGACATGGCTGCTCTGTCATTGAAATGCAACACAGCATATCTGGTAAAATACTATCAGATTTCGAAGGATAAGGGTAGTTAGGACAAAACATTGGCTGAACTATCAGAAGCTATGTTTTTTGGTGTCACCTTAGAGAGACACCTCACCACAGGGAAAAAAAAGAAAGGAAAAAAAAGAAGAAAATGATGCTACCCTTCAGCAGGATGAGTTGGGACTATCCATGAAGTTTTCCTGGCAGCCATGTCTTCACTGTACATGAAAACAGATCTCTTGCTTGTCAGCAGGTGGAGATGAGATTGCTCTGTCTCCTCTGCTTCTGTGATGACAAACCCTTGTGTTGAGCAGCTGCCAAGAGGTGAGCAGTACCATGTCCTACAAGCAAAGGAGTATTTTAGCTGTTTGCAATAGCTCTGATCTCTCTTGTACTTCTCTGCTACAGATTCTTCCCACAATTTTGTCAGGTAGGCTATTTCATCTGCTGTCACTTGCCTTGTTATAGCCCAAGGACTCCTACTCAAACACTAGCTTGGGCTGGGTTTCCTCTCTGGAACGAAGGTGCTCACTGCAAGGACCATCACTCCCTTCTTTCCATGCCCATGGGTCCCACAGCTCCTCTGCCTCCTGCATGCCAAGCCAGCCTGTGCAGTTAGATAGTCAGAGGCTTCTCTGCTATTCACATCCATAAAGGAGGGGAGGAATAGTTTCATCTCTGCTGTTAAGTTTGGTACTTCTAGACATTTGACTACTTAACTGCAAAAATTTAATCATCTCGATCCTGTCCTTTGTAATGGGCCCAAGAGGAGCCCAAGAGGAGGCATGTTTTTCTGATTACAGAAGGTAGTCACTGAAGGTGAAATCCTGGCCTTGTTGAAATCAATGGCAAACTTCCATCAACTGACTTGTTCATCCTCTAAATCCTCCCTTAATCCTCTGTAGGGTTAGATCAAATTCAATCCTTTGAATTGTACCCAGAAAAGAAGGGGAAGACAGAGCAAATATTGGAGTGTTGTATAATGCATTCCCTCTCACTCATTCCACCTGGCAGAAAAACAGCCCTTCTGAATGTTTTGTAGGTGTGGCTTTTGACTTCTCATTGTCGAAGTGTTGCCCTCTTCAAAGTGCATTGCAATATTCTAAATCTCAAGTCAAAAAGGTCTGGTTCATTGTCAAAGAAAAGACAAAAATATGCATTTTTATCAGACATTTTATGACAAAAATAAATTTCAGCAAAGCAAACAACTTGGCCACTTGAAGCTCCAGCTCTTTCTATGAGGCACATTGAAGATTATATTCTCTGGCTTTAAGGACAAAGAAATAATTTTAAAAATGGGACAAAAATACCTGTATTTACATACTACCCTGGCATCACCAGCTTCACTTCTGTCTTGTTTCTGAATTAATCAGCCTCCAGTTAATCAGCCTAAACTTCAATTGGTCACTGAGAAAAACATTTAAGGTGACTCAACTCAGACTGAGGAAATACGAAGTCAAAACTTGGTGTCACCTGGCCATCTGTGATGCTACAACCCAAGCCACATGTCTGTGCCTCCTGTGACTGCTCATGAAAATAAAAAGCAAGACATGAACAAGGTTTACAGGACACTTGCTACCAATTCAAATATAACACAAACCTACTATGAATTGTACTAGATACTAGTAGGCTGCATACAGTTGGATGCAACACTGTCTCTATAGTTTGGCTGAAAACACACCACAGCAGGCTGATAATGTTATTAAAAAATAAATGCACCTTTGTCATCTACCCTGCAATATCTGATATGCCTAGGTGGGAGCTACAATGGACAGCTTTAGATTTAAATCACAGCAAAAAAGCAGTCTTTGTGGCATTGCCTCAGCAAAAGTGGCATTACAGGCTGATCTTCAAATACCATAGCTCCCTTGATTTTAGGTCTTGCTTTTTTGTATTATTTTATATTTTAAGATAGTTCATAATTAATTAATAAATATCAGTAGTCCCTTCCCACGGCCTTGAAACCATAAACTATAATGCCTAGACACTGATGCTTTTCTAAAAGGAAATAGTAGAGCTAGCAAGGGTATTGTTTTAATAGCTTTTTTTCCACGTAGAACAGGAAGTCATTAAAAATATTTTTGTTCCCTTACTTCATATTTATACTGGTTGTATTATAAAGCTTTAATAAGTTAGTGTTTTCTTGTGCCAAAATTTGGGGTGCAGCAATATTTAGAAAATCACCTCTTATAACACCTGGACTGTGGTTGGTTATACAGCTTCTGACAACTAGAGATCAGAAGCAGAATTCACCGAGAGGTAAGGTGAAAAGTCAGGCGGCATCCTCCTGCATCTCACTGTTCAAACTTTAATCAACTCTCAGAGAAATAAATAATAGAGCAAGAGTTGGCTGAATATCAGGGAGATTTGAATGACAAGGTGCTGTAACTTGAACGCCATGGGGCTGGGAAAATGTCAGATTCCACTCTGCTATCACTCTGTCAAACAGCCATCTGTCCTTTCCAGTTCAAGCCTTTCAAGTTAAAGCAGATCTGAACTGAAATCTCACAAAGGTTAAGGTTAACCAAAGCAGAGTGCTTTTACTCCAGACAGAGATATTAAACGGTCGGTTTCCCATTGTACGGTTGTGTTGACTGTGGCAATAAAGACAAGTGTATTGATTTCGGAAGAGTTTGATCTACCTAACTTTTGTTAGCACTCCTCCTGAATCACATTGGCAGACTTCACATCCCATTTTCATTTTTTGGCTTTTTTCAAACTTTGAAGCAACCCTTTTAGATGCTTCAGAACAATTAGGGATATATTTAAGTCAATTTTATTTTTTGTAGGAAAATTAGTTTCTGGATATCAGATATCACCAATTTTTCACCAGCAAAGGAACAAAGAATAAACTTGTTAATATGAAGTGAATATCTAGATTTTTGTTTCTTCTCTTGATTTTCAAAATCTGCTTAGAGCATAGTGGGAGTTATAGGTGTTCTTTTCTTTTCCTTAAAACCCTTGAAAGGAGCATTTTGCACTTCAAAAAAAGTGAACAAAATAAAACACTGAGGGAAGCTTTATCCCTTTAAAGAAGTGGCTTCCAAAGAGCCACCTCTGGCTTTCACCTCAGCTCACTATGATTAGCTTTCAAGCTGTGTGGAAAAGTGAGTGTTTTGCTGTTTTTATACTGACTTCAGACTCTTTCTGATTGAGCAGTGTGCATGCAAGGTAGAGGAGAGACAAGACCTTGCCTTACAAAATACTCTACAGAGCTACACCTCATTCCTTTCATGTGCAAGTAACCAATAAAAATCAGTGGAGTTATGTTGCTATAAAACTGATATAAGGATGAAGAAATCTGCCCCTGCGAGTTGTGATCCCAATATAATAGGAACAGACAGCTCGATTCTTATTTGGTCTTCACTGAATGCTAAATGCATGGCAAGTAAACACATGCTTTACAAATTTTTTTAGACTTCTGAAATGACACTGTATTGTGTATATCAACAAATAGCAGTCACACCATTTTAAAACTTTTGTGACCTTTATCAGCAAATTCCTAACACAGCCTATAAATCTGCAGTGCAATAGATCCTATACTTTGTGATTAGCAAAGTTTAGAGATGCTGATTTAAAATGGAGCTCACAATTTTTTTTCACGTTGCTTATACTGTCTCTTATCAGCAGACAGCAGTGGGGGGTTGGAAACTCATTTCTGGGGCCACAGGAGATGAGACAGTAAAGAGAAGGAGAAACGCTCACTTAGTCTAAAATGTGGTTTTATGATGAAAGTACTGTCTTTGGCCTCTGGATGTACATAAAGATGTTGATTTGGGTTCAAGTGCAAAATTTGAGCTTGATTGCAAAACATTAAAGTTACATCCAAAAGGTGGGGACTGGGAACTCTTCTCAATGGTCAAGTTCAGATGCTCACATTGCCTACATGTTGGAAGTAGACTAAGCCACTGCTCCATCTCCTCTTTGCATTCAGAAATGACCAACGTATACAAATTGCAGTTTACATGCGTTTTCTCCATGTTTAACTGTGCGACTGGAAAATAAATTGAAAGGCAAAAATGCTTAGAAAGAAAAATGATTTTTCATTTGTAAACTGCAATAATACCAGAGAATACAATAATCTAATTTAATAAAGAAAATATTATATATTAGAATAACGGTATTATGATGTAAAAACTATCCAAACACATTACAGTGGTTATAACAATAGAATATGGAGCAGCCTCCAACTTACCAGTCTTTGTGAAGACTCTCTCTTCCTTCCTTCCCTCCTACGGAAAAATTCTCTGGTTCACCTGAAATGTGCAAGGGGAAAGTTGATGTTGTGCAGAAACATCAGCCCTTCCTCTCTATAAGGACAGCCATATGTGGCAATCTTGACCTTTTCGTAAACATCTGGCAGTGTAAACACCCCAGCACAGCTCCACAGTGAATCATACCCTTACTTTAAACCTCTGAGAAGCCCAACATGAGCTCCTTCATCTTCATTCACAGCTGTTCCCCGAGTTGATTAGCCTTCTTCAGGACCACTGGCACCAGAGATTTATACATTTAAACATTTCTGCATTCATCCTTATATTACTGAAGTCATGCAGCTTGTTCAGCCCACACCAATATTGTTACATATTTTTACAGTCAAATGAATTCACTCTGATTTATGCTTTTCCAAAGAAAAGTGCTCATTGTTTCAAACATGACAGATACTTAAAATATACATAAATAATTAAAACAAGCGGATTAGCTTTTGAACGTAATGTGAAGGTAACCATTCCAAGTGCATTTCAAAGAACGTCAGGTCACTTCTTACTGGTGATATAGGAAGGGACTGGAGGTACTCGATTTCTCATTTGGTTTCCTGCCTACATTTTGTCATTGGATTAAAAGTGCAGTAGCCACACAAGTTACAAAAATGAGTGCTCGCTTACACATATGTGGACAAAGCAAAAGTTTAAGGAAAACATCGCCAGGGAGGTAAAGTATTACACTATGGCCATTTTACATGGTGTAGGAAATTTTGGTCCTGTGCATTGTTTTAGTGTTACAGAAGACTCATTGCATGTAAACCCAAAGTACCTCATCAAACTAATAGTCTATGTACTTAGGTTCACTGTCTATCATATCCTGTGCAATCCATTATTAAATTATCCACCTTTCATTCCTTCACTGAGATGTAGTCTCACAGAAGCCATGCAAGGTGACATTTGGCAATTTATGTAAGTTACAGGCAACAATAGTGATCAGATTAATTTTAAACATTTTAACCTCTGAGACACCAGTGTATTTCCGGTGTAGTTACTCTGTGTATACAGTAGTACAAATGAGATGAGAGGCTTTCTATAAAGCATGAAAGAATTAATGTGGGTTTTGGCATGCTTCAGCCTGTTTCAAGCAGAAGATATGCTAGCATCTAATCAGACACACAGGCAGAGGTTATGGTACTCTCCAATTCTTACCTCTGACTCAGCGCTACCCTGTTTTGCAGAAAGGGGACAAGAACCAAGTCTTTTAATCAGAAAAGGATGCTTTACTGTGTTAGACCACCGAGAGAGCCAAGGAGCTAAACTTGTCAGCAGATCTTTCCATTTCCCCAGGGACAGAGGCGGTAGACTTTGGAATAACCTCCTCCTGTATCATGAAGATCAAGACTCTTCTTTCCCTCATAAAGACATTTACAAGGAACCTGTATTTCATGCTTTGAAGGAGACTTGAGCAGGCATTTTATGCTTTTGGAAACTTTATGAAAGTTTTCATAGCATGATATCCATGGGAATCCTGTAGGAAGGGTTTTGAGTCATTGTCTACTGTCCAATCAAAAATGGATACTACTTTAACAGATATTCATTATGGCTTAAATGAGATTCATTTTGAACAGCAAACATGCTTTATGTTTCCCTCTGTCCTAAAAATCTGTATTATATCTGAATTAAAGTCCAGTTTTTAAATTCCAGGAACCTGTAGCATAAGATGTTGCTTAAATGAGATTGGCCCTCCCACCATTTTTCAGTGCAGGAAGACAGCAATTAACACCACATCTTTTTGCATCCTTAGGAGGTCACAGTATTTTTTTGTGCATCATTTAAGCTGAAAACATCTAAATTTAAAAGTATAGTATGATCAGATAAGTTCTGATTTATTTGGGTTAAGTTCATGTAGCATAGTCAGTGCAATTTCTCCTCAGATTGCAAAGATTATTACTTTAAATATTGCAGCTGAAGCAGTGTTATTTTTTGAGATCTGTCAGTAGTTTAGTAACTCCTATTTTTCACACATGGAAATATTCTGTTTATTATGTCTAAAAGAAATAAATCTCTAGGTCAATTTAAAAATACATATAAACTCAAAACTGAATGTATGCTTTAGATGCATTCTGCTACATAATACATATATTTCTGAAATATTATTTCACTGATGAGTTACCATATATGTCAGACTGTTAGGTAGCTTTAGAAAGCATAAGTAGATAGGAAAACATCCAAAATACAGTATGGACAATGTTAGAGAATACTGGTAGTCCTTCCCTTCTCTACAGTATATTAGAGAACAACCAACAATAGTTGACTGAGGACTAAAAAGGCAATAAAAGGAAAAATAAATTCACAGTTTCATACACAAATAAAAGAAGATCCCCACCTGCTGGGACTGAAATGCTGCTGGGCAGTACTGTTCCTCATTAACATTTCATATGGGGTAGAATTGCTCCAACATTTCTCCACCAGCAAACACAACTGCTGAAAATATTAGTGATTGTATTTATCAATGAAAAATTTACCCATCCTAGATGTTTGTACTGCCATACTGACTGAGATGGGTGTCATGGTTTGGGCCAGACTGGCGACTGAAATGAGCAACAGATGCTCTCCCCCACCTTGCCCTTCAGGGAAAGAAGGATGAGGGAGACAGAGATTTATGAGTTTACAGGAAACTAAACTACTTTAATGAAATATTAATAATAAAATAATAATAAGAGAAAGATAATAACATTAATAAGAAAATAATGAAATATATACAATACCAGTATTGAGCTCCTGGGATGACGTTCACATCACCAGCAGGCACTAGGAAAGTCCCAGACTGGACTCAGCAATGGACAGGAACTGGATTCCAGATCTGGATTCCGAAACGCACAGATCAACATCAAAGGCAGAAGAACAGACATAGTCCTCCTCAGATGCCGACCATCGAAGAAAGAGGTTGACCCCTTTTATCCCTCAGCTTTTATACTGAGCATGCAGCACATGAGACGGAACACTATGTTGGTGAGTTTTGGGTCACCTGTCCTGTCCACTCCTCCCCACAAGCGTGAACCCTCTAAGCTTTTTTATGCAAAAGTTGTGCAAAGTCAACCAACTGAATTCTGGGCTAGGTTAAGGGACTACTTTCCATCTACTGTTGCTTTTCATAATGATTTGTTCTTTTCTAATAAATGGTTTGATATGTTAAATATCTACATAGCATCTCTCTTTCTCTCTTGACAGGTGCTGTCTTAGTTTCAAAGTACTTGGGAACAATATCAGTGTCTGCAAAGTCACTAGAACAAGAGCCTTCCATTTGAAAGGGACCTCATGGCACAAATAGTGGCCTTAAGGTTAATTACCTCATTTCCAAAGAAATTCTCAACCTTCTAGATACTTCTGCTACCATTCCTAATATTTATCTTCCTGCCCCTTCAACTCGTTATGCTTATTAAATCCCATCACCTCTTTCGGGGCAAGATGGCAGATACATTTTCTCATCTTATTTCATGTTTGCCCCTCGCTCGCTCACTCTTTTCAACATCTGGTTTTATTGTGTTTGTGTCAAAGAATATAAACCACATGTTCTCTCTCTCCTACTGTATAAATATAAGAGATACATGTCATCTCATTAATTGTAGTAAACAAAGAAATTCAACATGTAGATACCCCCTGGGCTACTGACATCAGCCAAATCAAATATTCACATTGCTTTCTTGGAGACTGACTGGTGAGAAATCAGTGAGCTTTCAAGCCCTTATTCTACAAGGCCAAATACAGCCATACAAGCCAGCGTTCAGAAGCCTGGCACAAAAATAAAGCACAAATGACATATAAAAAGTACTTTTGTGTACATGTTACTGTTGCTCCATCACTGTGATATGCAAGGTAGACCAACTAGACTCCTTTTCAGATCAGACTTTAAATTCATAGCATGAAAGAGATCTACATATTCCATAGTTGTCTATCACTTGTGATTTTGTCCTTTGATATCACTGGTATTTAATGTTAAACAAACAAAACAAATCTCAAAGAATGTGAAATGCAATCAAGTCTCTGGATACAGCACATCAACAATGTGAAAGCACATACAACAGTCAGAATATCTTTTTTTCCCTAACTTTAACATGGGAAGGGAAGGGAAGGGAAGGGAAGGGAAGGGAAGGGAAGGGAAGGGAACTTCCTTCCCTTCACTAAACTCTTCTGCTCCTGCTACAGTTTCAAATTCTTCCACCCTTACTAGCTTTTAGTTTGTTTGTCTGATGGATTTTTTTGGGAGGGTTGGTTTTGGTTGTTTTTTCCAGGTTATCCTGTGTGCCATTGACAGAGAGTATAATTTTTGCTGCTACTTGAGAAATTGGTGAACCATTTTGACTGTCATATTTTCAGACAGCCTCATACAAATACGTTGTAATGAACAATTCAATCAAAACAGCTAACTTGTCAGTAATTAAAAACAGAACCTTTCAATGGGGTTCAAGACACAGCCTCAGAAGATGGTCCTTTTATTAGCTTTGCATAAAAACTTGGTAGTTTAAATAAATAACAATTTCTTTCTTCTGTTTCTTCTTTCCTTTTTCTTTTTTCCCTAAACAGGAAATATACTTGCAGGAAGACACAATTAGTGTTAGCAAGAAAATCACTATTTTTCTGAAGTTTTTGGACAACTTACGTAATTTGAGACAAAAACCTGCTTTTTTCTCTGTAGAATATTAAGCACATGGTTAAAAATGCATCAGACAGGACAGTGCTTTGTATTCATTCGTACAGGTTAGTAAGAGTAATTTCTGTAGAACACTATTGGTTTAAGTAATGTTAAATCCTTTAAGGCTTTTCCCTAAAAGCTATTTGAGTTGTTTTACCAAGCAATTTGGCTTTAGAAAGGTTTCCTCTTAGTAGGCAATTGTTCCTGTATTTTCCCCTTAGCCAGCTGTCCACATCTAAAGCCAAGCTGAACATAAATTTTAACAGCCCATAAGACATTGATGGAGTGGTTCCAAATTCAGTAAAGTCTGGTCATCAGATGGCCCAGCAGATAAGTGAGACTCCTCTTGTCTTCTATCAAGCTGAATACTAAATAATCCAAAGTAACCACTCTGACAATCAAGGAACAAACATTGTTGAAATTTAGCTTCAGGCTCATAAAAACCCAAATTTTTCCATTTTCACCAAAAGAAGGTAAAAATTCTTAAGTACTTTCAACATACTGCATATGGTCAAAGTTTACCCTCCTCACCTCCTTGTAGCTTTGCTATAAAAAAAACATAAATCAAACTTAACCCACTCCTAGGTCGTCTTATTGGAGGAATCCATAAACCAAACCCAGGTATCTCTGTTATTTGAACAAGTTTTTCATCTCTTCAGATAACATTATTTATGTTGAGCTTATTAGCCCTAGCACAGATCCAATGGCTAATATTAAGCCAACCACTCCATAGCTACCTGCTGTAACATGTCTGATAGTAATTATCCATCAGTTTAGGGGGCTGCAAGGTCTGATAACTCACTGTACAAAACCACACTGGTCTACAGAAAAGTATAACTTGGAAGGAGTTTCATTAAAACATTTTGCTAGGTGGTGTGAGAACTTCAATCAATATTAACCTGGTTTACATTAATTCTTGTTATATTCTTTAAGGAAAAGCTATAAGCTAAAAGACCTTGTCTTTAAGCCATAAATCATAAGCCTTTAAAGAATTTTATAACTTGTTTAGGTTAAGCTGAACAACTGTTAAAAGGCTAAGACACAAAGTACAAACTGTACAAATTATTTGGTTCCATAAATGTTTAACATGACCTTATTTGCTTTCTTAAAAGGTCATTTACTGAGCAAGAGAAACTGATTACAAGGCAAGCTTAAACTTGCTTGCTTGCTTTATAGACAGAAACCGGAATAAAAACATATGTGAAAGAGCACAGGAGTAAAAATTATATATATATATATATAGATAGATCATCCACATTACTCCTATAAACCAAAGATATTTCATGTCTCCAAGTCTCATTAACATGTTTCAAAAAATTCTGCTGAAATTATGTAATGATCAGCTGAAAAACTGAATTGCCATACATTTATAGAAAGGCACAAAGATCTGGTATTTTTGGCTTGAGAAACATCTTATTTAGTCCTGAACATTTGAACGGGGCTGCTTTAGAGCCAAAGCTTATGAAACAGAGACTACTTGAAAGTCCAAGCTATCAAAGAATGGATGCAGAGTGTCATCTTTATTTAAAAGATGATAGGAACAGCTCCTTCAAAGGCAAATTTCTTAAATTTCACTTGAGAATGTCCTTTGTAGAATAAGTTATGTTCAGCAATTAAAGATTTCTCTTCTAAATGGGACAGTGTTTTGAACTGCCTAGAAGAGACTAGAAAAAAAAGAATCACACTGTTTAGCTGTCACACTGGAAAGTTATTGTGATGACACAATATGGGAATGACCAATAGAAGGCTAGGCTCTGTCACACGGTAATAAATAGCAGTCAAGTTCTAATTATCTAGTATTTAAAATACTTTATAATTTCATAATGAAGTCTAGCAATGCACAGGCTCAGAAAGGCAAGATATTTTTGTGGAAAAACCAATTTGCTTTTTCCAGTTATTTACCACTCAAGTTAATGTAAAGCAAATTCTGCAAATCCTTAATCTTATGAATAAACCTTTGAGTCTAGCCAGGTATGGGAAAGATAAACCTTGAGATAGAATTTCAGAAGTAGGACCTTATCTCCTTTCCAGATGTTTTAATGAACATTTTCTAAAAATAAAAATGTTATAGTATTCCCTAAAGCATTAGTTATTTCTGACAATGCTGTTCTATCATTTCTTCACCATTCATATATAATGTCACCATATCAGATTCATGTCTATGAAAACTCCATAGCACACAACATGGATTACCAAACATATGCCTTATTAGCCAAAATGGGCTCATACATACTTACTAGATAGACTAAGTTATAAAACAGGCACGTAAAAAACAACCTTTAAGCTCCAACCTTTTTTTCCCCAAACAAGGTCATTTAGTGACTGTAGGGAAGAATAAAATTTTCATGGCCGTGAGAGGTAAACAGACGTGACAAGATACTGTTCTTCATGGAGACATGGTGCCCTTTAGTTGACACTCAAAGTTCATATCAATGATGTAATGACTGAAGCAAAAAACGTTGCATGTCAGCAGCAGTAAAAATGAAAACTATGAGAGTGAAACATTTATCCTAGGTTTTCAGGTATGGAGAGAAATAATTTCAGCTGGTAACTGAATATTTATTTCACATATGGTGAAGAGTATATCCCAAGAGAAGTTGCTTGCTTTTCCCTCCATGCAGTTAGGAGCAGTATAGCTGGGTTTCTAGCTGTACAGAAAAGATTAATTGTGCTGTCCCCACTGACACTTCTTTCTTTATCATTGTAGCCAAATCAAAAGGGAAAGCATAGGTGCAGGCAAAAGTGACCTCCCTTGAAATAGGGAGCCACAATATAGTTTGAAACACTCCTCACAGTCTAGCTGCTTGGTGATTCCTAGAAGAGCAAATCCCCGATTCAGTCCAGACATGTAATTATAAGCAGCCAGCCTTCACAGCAAGAGGAGGAGGGCTTCACTCTTTGCCCAACTGGCAACAGAGAAAACAGTGGCAGAAAGAGTGGCAGCCCCTGCTGCCATCAGGGGATATTGTTTGCAGCAGCAGAAGCCAGTGGCAATGGCTCCAACCGCTAGTGTCACTGAGGAGCTAAATTTCTACCTGACAAAGTGAGAGCACTCCTGAAGGATAGCTCCTCCTCTGCACACAAGGCTGGACTAAACCATCTTGCTCCTAAGGAGGGATGAGAAGCTCCAGCAGTTCACCCCCACATTGGTGGATCTATGCCTCCTGAGACTCCCATTCAACTTGTTACAACACTAAAGAGGTCACCCTCCCTCAGAGCAGGACTTTGGGGCCACTAAGATCAGCATAATTAATGTTCATTCTCTTTAACCAGCAGTGGTATACTTAGGATCTCCACAGTGGCAACAAATGTTCCAAATTAACAGTTCTCATTCATCTTTATCTGTATCTCTTCCCTTATCTGACCACAAATCAAGTAGTTAACTTGGATGAATGGAAATTTCTTGTAAAATATAGATGAGTTGAAGATCATTATTTTTTCCACTGCTCATTACACAAGGTGGTTGAGAGGCACAAGGAGGGCAAGAAAAAAAGATCTTATATCATTGTTACAGGAATTGATTCTTACAAGTATAACTCTTTACAAAAAACAGAACCATATTTGTGATTTAAATGGTCCACACCATGCAAGAATGTATGGGTGGCATTTGGCTTTTTAGAAAAAGAAAGATGGTAAATATTTTCCCATATGGAAAATAAATTTTCATTATTAATCACTACTGCTACTATGCTAAGTGTTCCACAGCCAGGAATATCACCACAGATTTGAGGCATGTCGTTTTTTTTTAAAGTCTCTTTTCAGTCGCTTTAAACCGTAAGTTATTATTCTAACCATTTATCTAGATTATAGTAAGAATCTATCAGTAATGCTGAGCGGCCGAAACAAACTGCCGGTAAAATGGAGGTTGAATGAGCCCTTCTGAACCTTCATTCTGTATGTGTGATGTCTCTTTATTGCAGCCATTTATCATTTTTTACCTTTCAGACAGTATTATAGAGGATAATTACATGGTAGTTAAATTGGTAGAAATTAATACATTTCTCCTTCCAAGAAAGGTTCTTTTCTATTTTGAATCTACCATACACTGTAAAACACAAGCTTCTATGTGACAAATTGGATACTGTGAAGTAGTGTATGCAATAAAAGTGATTAACACCATGAAAATAGGCTGAATTCATTTTCAGACAGATGTAGAAACATTTCATATGTTAGATGTTAAATACTGTAGGATTCTCATATTGAATAATTTGAACGCCTAAGGAGTTTTACTTTGTTCTCCAAATTATAGTCATTAAAATGCTCTTGGAATAGTCTCCTTAATATTAACTGAGCATTCTTCATTACACAACAAGCAAAATGATTACTTCTGCTGAGTTTCTCTTTCATTCTTCTGTTCCAACAGTCTTTAACAAAAAGATCTCTGTGAAGCAGAGAGAAAATGCACAATAGTTTCTAAACCACAGTTTAGCAAAACAAGACCTTAGCATATATAAATATAGGGGAACAAGCTTTGAACTCAGTTCCTCTTGTTAAAATCTAAGAACTTTGCAAAGTCAGTATCTGACATTGAAATGGCTACTAATTCTGATTTTTAAATACTTCCTTTTACACCGTACTCCAACATTGGCATAATACAACACAAACCATGTTCTTTAGCTTGGAGGCAAATCATCCTATTTGCAATTCTAATAACATTGATGAGCAGTTCTGATTCCCAATCTTGAAGATAAAATCAGTTTTCACTTTATTTGAGAAAAATCCATGCATTTTATAAGAGCAATTTCTAAGAGAACTTTTATGCAAAGACACTGTGTTTTCAAGGCCATAGGGTCTTTTGGTATGACACCACCTCAATGAGATTATATACAAATTATTAATAGGACACTTTGATACTGCAAAACAGTGTCCATTTAAAGAAAGTAATTCAGAGGAAGGTAGGTGTATCATGGTTGCTCGCTGTAATAGCAGGTAAATATTGCAGCATCCACAACATAGATGGATTGGACTAGAAGACCTAGAAGATCTTTTGAGTTATGCAACAGAAAAAGGAATGGAACTGCTTCCACTCCAACAGAACAATTTCAGTGCAATCTTATTAGTATATTAGTAGGTTATAGAAAAATGTAAGGAAGTTTAATGCATGTCAGCACTACTTTTTGTTCTCTCTTTTAGATTTTATAGCCCTAGGCATGAATAGTTATAGCTTTTATTACTAATTTATAAAATAGATGCACCAAAATATTTTAACAATTATATTAAAAAAAAAAACCACAAATGCCCTACAAAAAATACTAGACATAATTAATGTATGCATATATATATTTATATAGTCATCAACTAACATCACTTTTCCCAAAGAAAGATGATGAGAAGCAAAACCCTGAAGTGAATGAAATAATCTTTCTACCCTTTAAAAAAAATCCACCAAAAACCAAACACAACACAACTTTTTTACTGTACCTTTAGAAATAAAGTCTAGATGGGAACTATTTCTCAAGCAAAGTTCTATACATTCCTCTGTTTCCAAAGTTTGTTTCTTTTATCTCAACAAAACTATAAACATATGGGGTATTTTGACTCAATAGGCTTTGGAAAGATAAGTTTTTTCAGTTGCTAGCAATGCCCCCTTTTGACATAGATCAATTCTGCCTTCCACTTCTAAAGGTGAAGGACCGCAGCACTTCTTCCTAAAGCCAGCTTTTTATGGCTTCATATGGCAGGCCACTTCCATTTGCACTGAGCGAAACAGAGTAATCGAAAGCTTCTCCTTGCCCAACATACCTTATCTCTAACCCTTCGCGTGGTAGCAGCCTAATGTCTGTTTCAGCCCTGAGCAGACATAGGCAGCTGTAGTAGCAGACTGTTAACAAATATGTCTAAGCAGCAAGACTTTGGAATTATTTGTGCAAAATTATAACAAAATGACTCTTTGACCCGAAGCAGATACCATCTTTCTGTGGGTAAAGCAGACAAAAATGTGCTCATTACTGACCAAGTAGGATTGCCTCTCTTTTTAAACTGTACATATACCCTGCTAAATGAAAATTTCAAGGTAACAATTGTTAATGTAACCAAAGAAGAATGACCAGCCATGAAGACAGAGAGGTCAGAACTTGCACAGAGCCTACCAGCTTGAGTAAATAATTTGAAGTTCCCCAGGGCTTTATTCTGGTTGAATCTAATAGTTATCTCTGACTGAATTAAGTTAGCACAGAAATGCTACTCTATGTTACAGGAACAGAGTTAGTTATCAACGCCGCAGTCAATTTAAATTACACTGGAGCTGGACATTTCATTATGCTAAACACTTTTGTTAACTCCCACTATGAGTGATTTTTTATTTTTATATTCATAATAGATATCTGGCAGCTTTTTTCCCCCATGATTTGCACATAAATAACATTAAACAGGAAACTGCTCAAAAAAAAAATATTTTAGCTAATTACATAACATTTTTGCCCCAAGAAATCATTCATAAGGTCATCTGCTTATTTTTGTCCGTCCTTCTTTCAAAATGTCCATGGTAAATCTTATAGGCAAAGTAAAGGTCTCTTCATATTCTATATTTGAATTAGAGATTCCCATTTGAATCAGAGTTATTTTAATCAGATATTTCTGTTAGGATCTTGTATGTTAGATAATGTAATCTTATAAATCACACAAACATATCACCTGTGCCCCTTTGTTCAACTGTGGTGACACTACATCATTTCTCAAAATATTTTATAGATAATTAGAGTATTTATGTGTCACCCTGATAATATCAAGGTCTGGTTTTTAGCCCAAGGAAGAAAGAAAAATGTCAGTCAAAATTTAAAAAAAAAATTTCTGCTAAATGATACATTTTTCATCTGAAGGATCAAACCATTCAATAAACATCAGATAATTAATGGGTTTTGTCTACTTTTCTGAAATAATAGACTTCCAATCGCACCTAAAAGTGAAGTTCTAGGGGAAAAAAATCTTATCCTTGTAGTGAAAAGATCTGCTTTTGTCTGCAGAGGGGTAATTTTACTCATCTGTTTTCCCACAACTCATTGACCTACTTCAGCACAACCATTTTAAGCACCTAAGGATTAAAGTCTATTGAATTTATAGGACAAGTTATAAGTGCTTATCTCATACTTGTCATGTAGCATCACTATGTCAGTCACTGCATATCTAAGCTACTTCAAGAATGTACTCTTAGCTTTTTCTCAACATGGATTGAAAACATACAACTAAATTTTTTTAAAAAATAAGAACAGATAATAGTGAAATACTACATTGGTAGACACTAAATACTTTAAAAATCAGCAAATTGTGTAGCCTTTTTTGCTTTCTGTTTTTGCAATATAGAACAATACACGTTATCTTCAGGTGACAGAAAATTTATGCTGCCTTTGCAAATTAGTCAATCAAGTAAAAATTTCAAATCTCACTGCTCTTCATCAGGCTGTTTCATTGAGATCAGAATTTTCTCTTGCTGACTTCAATTAACTTTGGTTTCCAATCAGGAGAAGCAAATTTTCATGTAATTTAAAAGCAGTATTCCAAGAAAAAGTCACATTCTCTATTTTGATATGATTTCAATGTGTAAAGACATTTTATGAAAAATGTCACTTTCATATATCAGATCATTCTGATAGAAATAGTAAAATATTTAACTTCAAATTTCTGCTAAGAAACACAAAGTGATTAGCATTCTTTTCCAAAGAAAAATTACAAGTAATTTTGAATGACCATAATACCCTCTCTCATTTTTGACTTTTTCACACCTTCCATCCTATGTTTTCATTTGTACTGAATCTATTCCTAAAATGGATTCCTTAAACACATTCTTGTTTGTAACAGAGATCCCAAACTAAGCTACTGAATGAGATGTGTTCAAACTTTGACATGCAAACAAGTAACTAAAGCTTAATGGGTTACTGATTTAAGAGCGAGCCTTCATTTCTGGTCATGTGGAATCTTCTATTCCTTGACAAGCAAGAACAGAAACGTGTTAACACAGACCATGGTGGAAGTTTTTAGGGTGCTATAGAAGCTCTCAATTTTAAGTTTGGGGGGTGTTTTTATTATTTTTTTTTAAAGTGTGATAGCATGTATATCTATCTGTCGATAATATCTCCATCCTATTAAAGAAATGTTGCAATGGACTTCCTGAAGCCACCACTGCTTGTAATATCTGGGCAAGGGAGTGTAAGAGAAAAACATTCTTCTAGAAATATAAACACTTGTTGGAAGATATTCAGTGGACATGGAGATGCAGTGTGAATTGTGTCCTATAAGGAGTGAAATGCAGCATGGCACTACCTTGCAGGAAAAGTAAACCCATCTGCATTTAATGAGAGAATAGATAGGAAAAGAAACAGCAAAACAGCATCTTCCTTCAGAAAAGTTGACTTACTTTTTTTTGTTGTTTGGGGTTTTTTTTTTTTGTTTTTTTTCTGGTTGTTGTTGTTGTCTTTAAATTACAATGGTAGTTGAGGTTTCATACTGTTAAGAAATGGAAGAAATAGCTTGTGACTTTTGATTAGAAAGGAATGATTTTTAGCCTAAATTTCACTTTTAAAAATAAGCCATGAATTTTATCAGTCAGTTTATTTAAACCAGAGGGGTAAGACTTGTTTTCAAAGTAATTTAACAATAGTCAGGGTATCACAAACCCATTCTAAGGTAATAAAGGAAGAATACTACTAGGCATAAGAAGATCACTTTCTTTTTTTCTACCTGTGTACCTGACTTCTTTTATCCAAAAAATATATTCTTAAAAAAAAGTAGAATACCATCTAAGTAAAATATCATGGCTCTTATGTTTCTCATCCTACTACAAATAACCAGTCCAGAAATAAACCATAGCACTATACCATGCTTTTGATAATTAACCCATAAAGTAGACAAATAAGTTATCATTCACAATACAGTGCAAACTAGTTGCAATTCAAGAATTGTTCACTTGAAAATTCACTAGAAGCATGGGCACAGAATTTAAAAATTATAAATGGCATATTTCTTAGTAATGTTAAGCACAATTAATTGAAACCACTATTTATTAAAATTCCAGTCATATGAAATAGAACTACCTTTCTTCGAAGAAAATCTCTTTTATTTCTTGTGTTTGGGGAGGGTGGTGTTTTGGTTTGGTTTTGGGACAGAGAGGAGAGAGACAGTATGAAAGCAGACCTCATCACAGTAGTATGCGATTTAACAGTGATGTTTTCAGGGGTAATGGAAGGAATGCGAGAGGTTAAGCTTTACAGTGGATAATTGCATTTGCCTTTCACCTCTGGAAACCTGTACTCAAGCAAGGCCAAACAGAAAATTAGTTTTGTGATCTCTTCACAGTCCCAATCTACAGTTAGAAAAAGCTATGACCAAAATAGTAAGATGCTGGCAGTTAAAGGCTGAGCTGTAGGCACAAGGTTTTCAACCACATGCTTCAGCCTCCGGCATCTTATATGACCTCACATCTGAGCCTAACACGGGGTTACTGACCTGCGTAATGTCAAGCACACCTGTCTTTGTGGAATCCGTGTATTGACCTGTACAGTTACTATTCTTATCAAGAACAGTCTTTCTCATCCTTTAGCTTCAGAAATGTTAATGGAAAACATGGTCAATTACTTGCCACACCCTACAGTCACAAAGGAGCTGCATAACCTTGATTATATACTTTTAATTTAAAGCAAGTTATGGCACTTACTCAAGAAATTACAAGCAACACTCATACATCAGTCATAAAAACTTTGTTAATGGGTTCATAGAAATTAAGGTGAGGCAAGTCAATAACAACATTAAAGAAAACATTGTGTTTAAGTGATATTTAGGGTGGATTTTGTGACCTCTTTTTGGACCTGACAGAAGCCAGCCAGAGCCCAGAGCATGTTGGCTTCATTTCATTCCCTACCATCACCTTCAGTGATATCATATGAGAAAAGGCATTAGATTTTAAATTACTGAATCATATTATCTCTCTGGATACATTTTCCCTCTTACATTCTTACACTGCTACAGCTACAACAATATTTCTTTTAGAACACAATTCAAATGCATCTTCTATGCTCTCATTTTCTGCAACATTTATCATCTAGAGTTATTCATAATAATTTCAATGCTGAATTCAAATTTGAAGGTCTCCATTTACTGGTCGAATTTTTAAAAAATGCTACTGAATATGTAAAATAGAGAGTTATTTGCAAAATTAAGCAACAAAAAAGTTTCAGTGTGATTTGCCACACCAGCCATCTATACAGAAGTTGTCTCCTGCCTATTTAAATGCTTCAATGTAGTTGAGTTCCTCAGTAATTCCAACATTTTAAAATAGAAAAAACTGTATTATCATCTCTCTTCTTGCTAAGCCCTGAGGAGAAATAGCTTGATTGAATGGGGGGGAGGCGTGTGTGCTGTGTGGGTGGATGTGTTCCATGTGTGAGAAATAATGACAGAGGAGGAAAAAAAAAAAAAAAAGATTTTTAGATTTAGTCTTTATAATGTGAAAACTGTGGTCACTTTCCCTCGTTAAAACTTCTGAAAATAGTATTTCCAACACCTGTATGACCCTCAATATTAATCAACAGAAGAGTGCTTAAAAATAGTTTTTTAAAAGAATATTTTTCAAAATCCTCTCCCATAAATGATTTAGCATTTTACACCACAGAGTAGCAAGCCACACTGAGTAATGCTACTTACCAACTTTTAGAAACAATGTGTTGAAATATTTAGTATATTTTGCTGTATATATTCAGCTGCAAATAATGCAATGCATAAAACAAATATAGTTGCCTTACTGGAAGGTCTAGCATTTATTACTGTATTTTCTACTTACAGAAAACTCTCAGTCATTGTAAGAAAAATCATTAGCCATTATTGTTCTAATATTTTTCTTCCCATTTAATTTTTTTAAGTTGTTAGCTGTCACTATATCAAAGTTATGACCATTTACTTGAATTTTTACCTGAACATCTGCAATTTAGAGCACCAGCACAGCTTTTCCAATGGTCTTTCTAACCCTGTGTCCTCTCTCCAAGCACGACTAACAGTTCATATCTAGGGAAACAGTAAAAAAGTAATCCTTTTCAGCTTTTGGCAACCAGCACTTTAGGGACTTAATAAATTAGAGGTCATTTGCACATCCTGTTAATAGCTTTTAGTATACCTTTCTGTTATGAGTTTAGTTTACAGTTACAATTTTAGTCCCCTCAAAATATTCTTCAGCAGTGAGCTAACTGAACTCGAGAGTTAACTCTCTCTACTTCTCCTGTTCACTATATCTTACTGAATAATGAACAGTATGCAAGCTTGACAATTTGCTCTCTTAGAGGGTTAAATACTGATGTCTTTCAAACAAGCTTTCTGGCTCCTCTAATTATATTGAATGTGAGTCTACTGTGGTTGCTCAATACTTACAGCCTTTCTAGTTAAAACATCAACCAGACTTCACAAACTACTCAGAAGTAAACCAGATTTTGTTTTTCCTATATGTCTTTAAAAAAAGCCAAATCATACTCAGTGTATAAATGACAAAAAGGATAACATATTTTCATTACAGAACTATTTTCATTTGAAATTGAGAGCCTGTTCTCTTCAGCCTTCTTAAAATTTTACCTGGGTCTAAAAGACGGCTTTGGTGACATTCAAACTATTGTCTTACCAGAAAACAAACAATTATAATAAAAATCTTGAAGAAATTCCTTTTCACATATCTTGTCTTTCCAGCCCTACAATATGGAATACAAAGTATTCTTTTTTAAATATTAAAAAGGGAGATTTCTTTGCTGCACCCTGCCATCCAGAACTCAAGAATAAAAACATTTCTTCTCCTCCATAAATGTGAGGTAAAAATTTTTGTTAATATCATGGAAGTTCTCATCAAATGCAATGGCAATTCAGCATCACAACAAATGGTAATTCACCTGAATGACTTTTAAAATATGGGAGGGGTCCTGCTTCCATGTGTGCCTGTATTGTATTGCACAAAGGCTCTTAATACACAGTTTACCTGTGAAAAGTGGAAGCAGCTTATATGGACAACTTTGCCAGCTACCCTTTTGCTGGGAAAAACAAATGATACAGTGTGATAAGAGCAAGAAAGGAGCTTGCCAGTATAGAGTGGTAAATGGTCTTTGAGTTGTGTAAGTTACCCTGATTTTTAATTTATATATTTATTTAGCCTGCTAAATTTTCCAAGGACAAGTGACTTCAAATCAAGAAATCCCATTTAGTAGCTGTTATCCACATCCACCACCTGAGTCTCCCTCAAGGAAGGATTCATCAAGAGTCACCAGGACTTTGACAGTTCTGAACACTATGGACCCATTCACATCTGTTACCTTTCCTGAGTCACATTTTGATAACAGTAATAAAGTTTGAAATGCCTGTTCCATATTTGTTCATTACCTCTTTGTTGTTAGGGTAATTTGCTATTATCACAATTATCTCTTCAATGGTAAGATATTTTGGATTCCGTAGATAAATACTTGAAATCACAGAATCACAGAATCTGTTGCATCCTCTGTGACCTTAACCACCATAAAGCTTCTACTGAAGTAATTAAAAAAAAATATTTTTCCATTTTGTTTTTTTTTTTTTCATAATTTGCCCCATAAAATAATTATAATTTGATTGTTGCTTTCAAAAGAATCATGAAATATGCAATGGTAACAAATATGAATGAATTGTGTGCTGGAAGGCAATAAAATGATAATCACTTTAAAAGGAAAAACAATATGTCTAAATTAAAATGCTGGTCAACAGAACACAGAGCTGACATTTACAAAGGTTATGTTTGACTGTAATAAAATAAATGGCAGCTCTTTGTGTACACAGTTGTCAATTAGCATTGCATATGTGTCTCTTGGATACATTTATTTTTGCCTAATGATTCCTTATTCAAGATGCAAAAATCTATTATTAATGTTTGGTAAGTACTCCTGACTGAGGGAAATAACTAAGAATAATAGCTGCCTCTTTGCATTAGCATTTTCTTTTCATGAGAATGTCACTAAAATGAAAAAATAATATAACATCCAAAATCATCAGAATTATTTGGAAGCAGAAGAATCAAAATATAATAGAAATGGGAAAGTTATAAGAAGATCTTATTTACTGTACATTCAAGTGAGACAAAAATTATTCTTTTCAAGGTCAAATTAAAGCAACTAAATCTGTTATTTATCCACTTTGGACTTCTCATCAATAATAGGGCTGCTAATGCAAACATGATTAATCTTGAGTGATACTTTTTAGTAACTGAAGACAAAAATAATTTGAAAAAACATTTATATTTATTGCAATGCAAGTATGAGTCTCCCTAAATGCCTGAACCTCTTCAGTGGTTTATCTATAATGGAAGTTTTATTTCCTTTTTGCCCTTAATTGGGAAAAGAAGCTCTCCCATTGAAACTCAGAAAGGATAGACTATTTCCTTCTGGCATCAGCATGGAGTGCAGCTTTGCCTCAAGAGAAAATGCAAAAGAGATGTACTTGCTGCATCTCTTGTTAAGCCTGAGCTTTGCTGAATGATACACAAACCCCTGAGTAGCACACAAAGAGGCTTGTTGCCAGAATCACATCCCGCTGTCAATTTAAGTCAGATTCCTTTCATGACTTTGCAGCAAGCAGCAAAACCCCTTACTCTCCCTCCTAAAGAAGAATCAGGTTATAAACAGACTGAGGGCTTTTTTTCACAAGACAGGTAACGACTCCAGTAGTCTGATGTCTGTGGGGCTCACCAGAAAGGGCAACTAAGGATATCCTGGTTCTAGCCCTTATTCAGAATAATGTGTACATTTTACATTAAAACAATCATTGAACAAAATGAACAAACAATCCTGGGAGTACTGATTTGAAACCAGATGTGGTGGGTTGACCCCTATCAACAGCCAAACACCTGCCCAGCCTCTCACTCGCTCCCCTCTCCCGTGGGATGGGGACAAAATAGAAGGAAGGCAAGAAAACTTGGCATTACAATAAAGCCAGTTTAAAAAGAAAAGAAAACACTGCATGCAGCAGTAAAACCAAACCAAAACAAAAATCCCCAACAACAACAAAACAAAAAACCACAAACAAAAAAAGAGGATTTAATTCAGTACTTCCCACTGGCAGGCAGGCGTCCAGCCACTTCCTGAAAAATCAGGTCCTCAGCACATGTAACAGTCACTTGGGAAGACCAGCATCATAATCACAAACATCTCCTACTCCCTCTTCCTTTCCTCAAACTTTTATTGATAAGCACGACATCATATGGTATGGAATATCCTTTTGGTCAGTTTAGGTTAGCTGTCCAGGCAGTGTTCCTTTCCAGCCTCTTGCTGACCCCCAGCCTAATTACAGTGGGAAAAAGCCTTGATGTTGTGCAAACACAAATGCTCTAATTATGTCTATAATGAAAAAGATACATATGACTGTTTCTCAGACAGCTCCATTATGAAATGTAAAAGGTGATTGTGCTGAATCCTTTGAAATGAAGGGTTTCAATCCCTACCCATGGGACCCTGCTTGGATCTTGCATATACACAGATATCTAAACACAAAAGATGTGTATTACTGCAGACCCATTCTAGGATTCCATGTTTCCTACAGGGAAGGCCAAGTCAGCTTTTGTGGTGGATACTGACCTACAAAGAACTTGCTGATAAATGATAATATCTCTTCAGGACTTAATTTGGCTTCCACTGAAAACAATGGCAGCTTTTTCACTTAAAAAATACAGTACTTTTTACTTTTATAACACCATGATTACTTCTGCCTACGGTTTTTCACATATCAACATTAATGTTGAAAAGTCTGTGGAGGCAAAAAAAAAAATCCATTGGCATTTTTACTTTTTTTACAAGTTACAGTTTTAGTTACAATCTTTTTTTTTTTTTTTTTTTTTTTTTTTTTTTAAAAAAAAAAAAAAAAAAAAAAAAAAAAAAAAAAAAAAAAAAAAAAAAGTTCTAGGAAAAATATTAAACCC